>NC_142797.1:73142433-73329360 GCF_049724085.1 Artemia sp. Qi Xiang Cuo | reverse complement strand
ACTTCCCCTCGATTACGCAATCAAGTTCTCGGAAATCCATTTCCCCTTCGATTACGCAATCAATTTCTCGGAAATTCACTTCCCCCTCGATTACGCAATCAATAACATTGTTCCCGTTAGAATTCAATGCGCATGTGCAACCTTCGTTCCGGAGCTATTACACATAGAAACATCAAATAAATCGACCTTGGAAAAAGAGGTCATTGACCCCATTACACAATCTTTCTCCCTAGGGAGGCTATGCCCTTATATGGAGTCCCGTCCGTATTCTATGCCCATATAAGGAGTCCCGTCACGAGTAACACCCCCTCCTCTACTCCTATAATTCTTATATAGAAAAATATGTGACCGCTACAAATTTTTCTGGTCTAGAAGAATCCCTGTGTTCTGCTTTTCTTGATAAAATTTCATCGACCGTAAAACATTAATATATTATTCAAGCTAGAAATGAAAATAATGAGCCAGTTGTAAGATTTTTTATGTGCATTAATGCAGAATTTGAGAGCTATTCTTTTTAGTTAAGAATGTTCCGGGGATTGAATTCCTCCTTCCACGCATTAATTTAATAAAGCAACAATTATTTCAACAAGGAATATATGAGAATATCAGGAGATTTATTCGCGAAAAAAATTTGCGCAGACATTACAGAAGTATTTGAAGGGGCTAAATTGTATGAAGAAATTAATGTAATTTGTTTAGGAATGGTATCTTTATCAGCCGCGCTTTCAGGACATTAATTACCTGTAAAGGGTATTGCAAAGTTATCATTGGTTTCTACCTCTTACCAATAAGACAGTTGATCTTTTTTGGAATTTTTGGTAGTTGATAATTTCCTTTTCTGGGTAATCCTAGGTTTCAACATTATGAAAGAACTCTTCTGTGAAAGCAAGAATGTAGTAACCGCACTTTTTAAAATTCCGAGAAAAACGCAATTTAAAAAATCAGTTTTTGTGGAGCTGAACGTATGGTAGATAGAAAAACGAATGAAATGCCAATTTAAAGTTGCTAGTTAGAGAAACTTGTTGGCAGAATATTCTCCTGTTGGATAAGAGTTACTAGGTCAAAAGATCGAAAAAAAATACGCATACGACATTTTATCCCGCTCTTTTTGCTGCTAAAGTAGTTACGACAAAAGTGCAGACAGCGCTTGGGTTCCTTTTCCATTTTGTGTTACGACAATTTTTCATCAAGGAATTCTCAGGAATGGGCAAGCCTTATTTTAGAGCCCATACGTGGCATTTCTACCTGTGTGTACTAATATGGTCGGTTAAACTGAATTTAATAGAAAATTTCGACCACTTGGTAAAAAAAGAAGCAAGGTAACTTATTGGGTCTTTACTGACTGCCTTTCCCCTTTCTCAGATTTTTGATGGGGGATGAGGTTGCAGCTTCTTCTTCTAGGCATGCTCTCTGTACTGCGGTGAGAGGGTGGTTGTTGTTTTCATTCGTGATTGCAAAAACACACTTGTAGTACTCCACATTTTGAGGAGACAAAAACCTGTAGGCTGATTGCACATCTTTGATTTTTTCAATAGGAATAACAGGTTTGAATTTCAACAGCTTTGGGACGACAAGAAACCAAACCACTTTTGTGGAAGAAGTGTCTTTTCTTGCCTTCAGTTTACCCTCCATAGCAATGATTATTTAAGAGACTGATTTGTTAGAAAACGACAGTTTGTAACCGATTCTTTTCGAGTATGGTAGACTTGTTTATATTGAAGTTGTTTAATTGTAGAAAATGGAACATTAGAGTATTTATAGATTATGGAGGCCTGCTGAAAATCCAGAACTTTACTCATTCTATGTACAAACTTTGTTTATTTTATGAACAAACCATGTTCATTTGATGTCGTAACTGACCGGAGGTTAATCATCAGGTCAATTACAACAATTTCAAAAGTGAAAAACATGCACTTACGATAAAGTTGAATTTATTATTTACTCAGCCGTGAGGCACCGTACAACAAAACGAACTACACCATTAGAAAGCTCATAAAAATAACTATGGTCGGGTTCGTAACTCAGTTTTGACTAGGGGTGTCAGTTATGACATTCTTGCTTTCACAAGGCGAACTGGATAGTGCCTTTCACTGTCGTGAAAAGAAGTTAGAATTTGGGACTGAGGTTAAAGATTAAGCAGGTTTTAATGGTGCATATGCATATGGGTGTGCATTAGTGAGGTCAGATATACGCCTTGACCTTAAAAATAATGTATAAAAAAATTAAAAAAAATATTTTTTAAGCGGAGATCGTAATTTAATTGCAATAGAATATGTCTGAATTATCGGAGAAAACAACCTAATTATAGGTCATAAGACTGAATATGAAGAGTTTTTGCATGATTGTTTAGGTATTGTTCAGGGATAGAAGACACATGGTTTCATTTTCTATGACTGAGGATACCTTGAGCTAAAATTTTTCCAAAAGAAAAATTAGTAGCATTTTTAGAAACTTCTTCTGTCGCGTTAAAATAAACCGAGGGCAGTCAGGAAACTACCTAGGAGGGTGAAGAATTTCTTTCTAAATTGACCTTTTACCAAAAATTGTTTTCCATGAGTAAGTTCAATTGCTCTTAGACAGTAAAAAGTACTTTTCTAAACAAGCGTATGACCTATGTAAGAATGATTTAACATTTTTTGTAAGCCTGATATACCACTTGAAACAGAATTTAAACCACCCAAGCAGTTTAGAATCCCTCATCAAATGGCTTTAGTACTAGAAGAACATATAGAAGCTACGCTGAAATCGAGTATAATTGAGGAAAGGGCATCTTCTTTCCCTTCTCCTCTTTTCCTTATAAGGGAATATTCTGCCAGTATAAATGAGGCCATTAACAGAGAGAACATTCAATTTTTAATAGATTTACGAATAACCAGTAACAGTATGAAAGCCACAGCCTTCCTTATCCCTCGAATTTCTGATATTTTGCAAAATTTATCAAAGGAAACGTTCGACAGTGAATTTAACTTACGCAATGGCTTTTTCCAAATTTTTATAGAGGAAAAGTATCAAAATTCCTTTCATTTCTATCACCTTAACTGGTCGTAACCATTGCTACACAAAAATGCCACAGAGTAGTAGATTTAGGCTAACGCTTTCGTTAGTTTCATGGATAAATTATTTCCAGAAAGTTACCGTTCCTTCATTTTCAATTTTTCAATGATATATATATGTATATTAAAACAGAACCTTCAAAACTAATGAGCATTTATTTCATGTCAAGATATTTTTCGCGCCTTTAAAAACTCAAAACGCTAAATTGTTAGCTTCTAAATCACAAGTTTTAAAGAACCTATTCCGGTACTAAGATTCATCGTTTCGCTTGACAAAATTAGACCTCAAATAGTCAAATTGGTAGCTACAGAAAAATAGAAAGGCCTGAAAATATTTCTGAATTAAGATTTTATAGGACTCTTCAACTATTGTAAATGCAGTTCTTTGTCAGAAATAGGATGACGGAGCGATGGAGTTGTTTTTTCTTTCATCCGAGTTTATCTAAACCCTTTTACAATTTTTCTTTTATCGTTAGGGAGCCAAAAGACTGATATGAAACTCCAAAAAGCTCTCAAAATTAGTACTATATTTTGGTAAGACTGTGTAACATTCATGCGGATACTAAAAATTTAAAGTATTTATGTAAACGCCGGGATCTTTCTAGCAAGATGTACCGGTATCATTACTGATGGGTAATTCTTTATATACGTATAGACATATTCCTGAGACTAAGATGATAGTTAATATTTTATCGAGGCCAAGTCGGGAGATGATAGACGGCCGTCAGACCTTATATCTGGTTCATAGCAAACTAGAATTTTTAGCAGCGGGCGTTTTTATTAGTAATCCGAATGTAAATTACTTAGGTTTGCGAGCTGAGAAATTAAGCCCGAACCATTACAGAATCCCGGGACAAGACTTATTATTGATTTATTGAAAGAGTCGGATGCTTCGAAGGACAACCGTGCTCAAAAGAGGAGCTCCATATATGATAAACCCAATAAGTCACAAGTGGATACTGTGCCACACTCCTGGTGTGAACCAGGGAACCAGTAGGATTGGCCAATCCGCGGTGTGCATAGTCTCTTCCGCATTTTAAATTTTGACGATATGGATATGGAGAAAATAATATGATATATGATAAAGTCTCTTCGTGTTTTATTCTTGTTATTAAACGTTAGTTTAAATTAAAAAGTGCGCTCTGAACCATCTGTTCAGATAGTTTTTTCTAGAGTGATGATTCCAGGCATCTTAAATTTATTTCATGATTCTTTGTTGTTCAGAAGCCATACCGGCTACGAGAGAACGTTGTGGAAACTCCGGCAGTTTGTATTCTTGAAAATATGGCCTTTGTTATCAAGAAATTTGTCGCTAATTGAATTGTGTAACGACGTAAATAATACAAACAGAAAAAGAAAAAAAAATATTTAAACCTCTCATTTCATTAATTATGCTATTGTAGCAAAAGGGTTCCAGTATTATTAAGGGATCATAAAAATGAAATAAAAACGAAAGTGAAGAAGAAGGAAAAATGAGGCTAGAAGACTTGCAACAACGAGCATTAAAACGAAATAAAAGAAAAGTGACGAAGAGGGAAATATTATTTTAGAAGAACAGTGGTGTCATAATTATTAACACCAACAAGGTGTGGCACAAAACCAAGTAAATACATACAAAGAAGCCATATAAATTTTATAAGACGAGAAATTTGATTCCAAACTAAGAGTGAACTGGTCAACTGAGTACAATGGTCACTGGATGAAATGACAAAATTCCAATTCATTAGAATTGATCTGTTTCTTGCTTTCTTCTTTTACCCCTAGTCCCAACGGAATAGATGTAGTTAGTGCTTGACTTTGAAAGAGAGCGATGGATTTAGTTATGATAGCTAGTTTCGTTATATTTTAGCTTGATGTTTGGGTTATTTGTTGCAAGTCTTATAGCCGCATTTTTATATCTTCTTTATTTTGGATTTTTATTAATTCAGACAATTTGTCAATTTGACAGTTCGTTATGTAAACACCTTGTTTTTGGATATTAACCTTATAATAAAGTAAGGTTTTAACCTGTGTGATTCCCTACAGACATTTATAATCGGCTTTTTTTATTTACTTGCTATTGACATTTTTGCTGCTTGAATTTAAATTCCCTTGGGATTTAGTGACTTAATAAGTACAGAGACTCAGACAGAATTATTTAATTATCTTAAAGGATTGTATTCTTTGTGCACGATAAAGGTGACAGGAGAGAAGTAAGCAGAAGATAGTGAGAGAGTTGTCTTCAAGAGCCGTGGTACCCTCTAGGCTTGTCCCTTAAATTGCGGGGACAAGGTAGACAGCCTTAAACGCTTACTTCTCCCCGTATTTTCTGGATAAACCTGCTCTGCTACTAACATTTTTGGCTCCGCCCAAGGACTGATCTTGGACTCTGTGTGATTATGTTCTGTACGAAATATGCCGCCAGATGATACTGGTGCGAAAGAGAGACTGATATGGAATCCCGTTTTCAATTTTGCAGTAAGGGAGCATAAAGCGGGAAATCAGATGGCGGATATAATGAGCCAAGCTGCAGAGTTTTTCGAGTTGGATGATATACGGAATGCAAAGAAATTACTGTCGTATGAGGCAGGCCAGTTAACTAGACCAACTAACCTTGACAAACATACAAACCATATGTTCGATATCACAAAAGCACTTGAACACTGCGATGACAACAAAGTCAATTTGCCGTGTTTTGTTATCTATGAGCCTGACGAGGTTCCTGTGATTGCCGGAGAAATCTCGGCGACACTGACCAGGAAAGTGAATGAGCTTAGTGCTAAGTTTGACAGTTTTGGGAGATCTGCGAGTCAGTTTCATCCGGCAGCCTCCTCTGTTCCACTGGAAACTGCAACAGTGCCGACTTATGCAGTCGTGCCAAAGAATCCCCCCAAAGGATCTGACGATCCCGTTTCACGAAAGGATTATCTCGATAAAGTATGTGGAAGCAACTGTGGAAAAATTGTGGAACTGAAAACTCGCAAAACCGACTGGAAAATTGTTCTAAACGATCAAGGGCTGCAAAATCAGTTGCACAGGCTATTGCTAAATCCGACTGAAGTGTTGAAGCAAAAGTGTCCAGTCCTGCGTTCTTTGGCATAATCAAACACGTACCCATCAGCGTTAGTGAGGAGGATCTATGTGGTCTTGTGAAAAATTGTGCTGATGCCTCTTAGATCGGTAAAACGAGAACGTTCAGACTGAAATTTGTGACCAAGCAGCATCTAGACTCCGCGAATGAAATCTCCGCTTATTATAGGCTACGAACGAATTCCAGTCGAGGGCTTTTATTTTCTCCCGAGGTGTTGCTATAAGTGTCAGGCCTATGGGCATATTGAAAAGGACTGCTCTAATAAAGCAAGATGCTCAAACTGCGGAGGAGGCCGCGCTAATTCTAAGGACACCCCGTGCCAGAACTAGATGAAGTGCGTCCTCTGTGGCTCCGATAAGCCCCCCTGTTACAGTTCCAGTTTTCCAGAAGCCAAAAGGGCCCTATCTAAGCGATGACTAGCTCCAGCACTCTGATAATAGTGACGTGGAACATAAATGGTGGAGTGCCATCTAAATTACCACTTTTAGAAAACCTTGCTAACAAATTTGACTTTGTGTGCGTGCAGGAACATATCCTGTCAGCTGAGGGACTCCATCTCTTACAATTAAACGAAAACGTAAATATGTTTGGCATTCCTTCTAGGAGGTCGGGAAGAGGTTGTCCCTCTGGTGGTGTTGCTATCATTGTCCGTGCCTCGCTTCGTGCCTCGACATTTAAAGAAGCGAAGTTTAACGTACCAGTGAAAATTGAGAATATTGTTGTGCTCTCAGTCTATATGCCAACGAACTACAGGACTGTCCAATCTGACAATAAGTTTAATATTGCTTGCGGAAAAGTAGCCACTGTTGCTACATTATGCGCTGCGGAAAAACTTTCCTGTATTATTGCCGGAGATATGAACTCCAATCTCTCTGATGCTAATGATCCGAGAAGTCAAATCCTGCTCGCAGCCTGCCCGAGTCTGCGGGTACTGAGAAACAGAGTAGACTTCACGTATGTGCATAATTCCGGTTCCACGTCCTCGCTCAACTTTCTGCTCTGCTCTCCCGACTTGAGGACTCACGGTGACTGTGAGGTTGATATCGGCTTCTGTGTTTCAGATCACCTGCCAGTGGCTAATACCTTTATTATTAATGACCTCCTGAATAATGCTCCAAATGATTCTCCAAAGGAGAAAAAGTGGTTCCAGAAGACTGAATGGCAAAAAGATAATTCAGCCCTCTTCAGGTCTGTGTGTGACGGAACCCTGGAAAAGATTGAAGTCCCTTTCCAGCTACTACTCCAAAGCTCGCCCATTGCATTTGATGAGAAACAAATACTTCTAAATATCTACTGTAGGGAAATAACCCACGCCTTGCGCTGTGCAGAAAAAACCGCGGTTCCTATTCGTAAAGTGAGAATTGGGTCAGAAGTCCCAGGATGGTCGGAAAACCCAGCTTTGGTTAATGCTTGTCAACAAGCGAAAATATGGTACAGGTTGCGGATTGATTCGAACCGTCCTAAACAAGGCGTCGTAAACAGTGTTCGATTGTATTCAAATTGAAAGTTCTCCAAATGTCTCGCCTCGCATCGCTCTCGTGTGATTGATGAAAACACTGAGTTGATCCAAATAAAATTTGGAAATTCACCAAAAAAAATCGATCTGCAAAAGCGCTCAGTAACGATTCCGCCCCTAGTGAAAGTGAATGGAAAAGTTATTTCACGAGCGAGTTTGCTTCATCTGATTCTGAGCCGGAGTGCAAGTTTGAGAGAGATCTTGATCTCTGTTTAGAATCTTTGGAACTGGGTCTTGGCCACGTAGTGAGTGTATCGGATGTTTGTTTGGCTATCCTTAATCTAAAAAAGAAGTAGTGTAAAGGAGTAGATTATATTTGTGGTATGCATCTGATTCTCGGTAGTGAACAGTTAACAGTATATCTAGCACTTATGTTCTAAATGATTTTTAGTTGCGATCTAGTGCCAGATATTTTTTGTACCGGTGTAATCAAAGAAGGTAACGACCCATCTGAATGTTGTTCTTACCGCCGATAACCGTTGCTCCCGTTTTTGTAAATTGATGGAGCTATTAGTTATTGAGGAGATAAAGTATGTTTGTAGGACGCCAGATTCGCAGTTCGGTTTCAAGAGAAATATTAGCCGCTAGCACGTGCATAGCCTATGGTCTAATGTTTTGTTGGACGCAGATGCTAAAGTAGATACCGTGGTACTTGCAGGCCACGAGGTCCGCAGGATTTTTGATTTGGGTATCCATGCACAATTGCTTGTCTCTGTGTTTAAGAGAGGTCTTGACACATCTATAATTGCTACATATAGGAACATGTATTTTAAGTTGAAGGTTAGAGTAAGGGTAGTAATAAACCAGAGAAAACTAGCCCCTCGAGGAAATTAGAGCCTAGGAAACGACACAGAATTCGCACGGGATTCTGACTAATGGTCAGTTTTACTTTTTGAACTTTGATCTTTTTTTAGACAATTTATTTAGGTTCGTCTGTTTAGAGGAAACAATCCTCAATGCTTAAAATTCAAATTTGTTTACAATTATGGCATTCACCATATGCCAGTAGCTGTGGCTACTTGAGCAAAAGGTCAGTGGGGTCTCAGCATGAAGTTAAGCAAAATTTGTTGATATAAGTTATAAATCTGAATGGCTATTAAAAAATGACAAAAGATTTAGTTTTCGGACCTGAAAGATTTTCTGAAGACTAAATAGAATAAAATGTAACACACTAAAAGTCAAATCAGTTTTTTTCCTGGTACCCGGAACATTTTTATATACATCTTAAATTTGTGGGGTCGAATACACTTAAATACCTGTTACCTCTAATATTTTACATCACTTGTAATCTTTTACATCACTTATATTATATTTGTGGTATGCATCTGATTCTCGGTAGTGAACTGTTAACAGTGCATCTATCATTTATGTTCTAAATGATTTTTAGTTGCGATCTAGTGGCATATAGTTTTTGCACCGGTGTAATTACCCCTGTCATCAAGGACGGTAATGACCCATCTGAATGTTGTTCTTACCGCCCGATAACCATTTTCCCGTTTTTGTAAATTGATGGAGTTATTAGTTATTGAGGAGATAAAGTGTGTTTGTAGTACGCCAGATTCGCAGTTCGGTTTCAAGAGAAATATTAGCCGTGAACACGTACATAGCCTATTGTCTAATGTTTTGTTGGACGCAGATGCTAAAGGAGAAACCGTGGTACTTACAGGCCACGAAGTCCGCAGGACTTTTGATTCGGGTATCCATGCACAACTGCTTGTCTCTGCGTCTTGACAGATCTATAATTGCTACTTGTAGGAACATGTATTTTAAGTTGAAGGTTAGAGTAAGGGTAATAAAAAAATCAGAGTCTGACTGTATCCAATTCCTCATACCAGTACGGAAAGGCATTCACCAAGGGGCTTTATCATCACCGCCTCTTTATAATAACAATATCATCGAGGTCCAGAAGCCGGGGAAAACGTGCTTTATTTTACGTGGAATTGATTTGTCTCTTGTTAATTATGCCGATGACATTTTAAATCTGAGTAGATCCATCAGTGATATAGAGGGTAATTTCAGAGTTATGCTAACATAGTCCTAGAATTCAACTCCAGCAAAAGCGAGGTGGTCGTCTTTAATTGTCGTAAGAAAGAGTCGGCGTCTGTCATATTTGCACAAGGTAGTAATACAGTTACTATAGCAGCGTCAATAACTTACCTTGGTTTGCCAATTGGGTTTAATCTTAAAGCTACCCGGCCCTGTCTAATAAATGATCTCAAATAAAAAGTCCGATAAGCGTATGGGGTGATTTTGTCATGTAAACACCTATATAACTTCCGCATTCTAGCACGGATCTTCAACTCCTTTGCCACCCCTTATATCTTAGCTTTGTCACCTTTCTGGTCTTTGTTTACTTTTGATGATAAAAAATCAATCCGTACAGTGTTCTATAAGTTTGCAAAATATCTGCTTAGCCTTCCCCCCTGGCGAAGAAACCGTCAGATTTCAGCAAGTTACGGACTCGATGACCCCTTCGTTGTCATCGCAACCAGGAGGGAAAAGTTCCTGAAGTCCTTAGACCTAACGCATAGTATGTATGAAGCTATAGGCAGCAATGTGTAATGGTTGTCTTTTTATATAAATAGTTTCGCCATTGGTTTTTGTTATTTTTTTTTAGTTATTGAAGTATTAATTTAAGTTGTTCGTTTGGTCGATGTGATTTGTCGTTTTCTTTTCATTTTCTCTATACTCCATTTTTACTTTTTTGTATTGTTAAAGATGGCTAATAAAGATCATTCATTCATTCATATATATATATATATATATATATATATATATATATATATATATATATATATATATATATATATATATATATATATATATATATATATATATATATATATATATATATATATATATATATATATATATATATATATATATATATAAATATACCTTCTCCCAGTAATGGGTTTAATTACATGGTGATGCAGAACACCATCGCGGGAGGATCCTCTATAAGACTGCGGCAGGGCGTAAGATCCAGATCTATGGACAACGGCCTCTGCAAAGGGCTGCCTCGATCCTTTCGGGGTACCTGCAAGACTGGGGACCTTGCAGTCAACTCTATTCCCAATTGAGGAGTGGTGCCCCTCGAGGAAATTAGAGCCTAGTAAACGACACAGCATCCGCACGGAATTCTGACTAATGGATAATTTTCTAGGCTTGTTATGTTTTAACGGGCGTCTTCGGGCTGAAACTCCTCTTCCTATGCTAATTTATATATTATGGGCTGCCTCCCCGCAGTAGCATAATATTTGTAGGCATGAATATATAATGAGTCGGAGGTAATAGGCTTGAGATTGTCTGTGCAGGATTTCAACTCTTGCTTATAGAAGAGCATCGCCAAGTGCTGAAAACCATGTTGTGACCAAGATGGGCCCAAGATTGCACAAAGTCTCTATTCATGGAGGTCCCAGGGACTTCTTGCTGTTCGGTTCTAAGCCGGCTTAAGCACTTCGGTGTAGACTTGAGAAGATATGTAATCCTCGTCCTGCACTGGTAAAGGGATTATTGCTTTTCCTGAGGCGAAAATAATTTCAATGATTTAAAGAACATGAAAATTGGAACTTGGAATGTTACGACGTTGAAAAATGACTATCGTATCGACATTTTGACTGATTTATTAGGAGTTTCAGAAACTCATATCCCAGGGGAAGTATGAAATTAGGTGATATAGAACTTTTTTTACTCAGGCAGGAAGGATGGGGTACATAGACAGGGAGTAGGACTCATGATGAATAAGGAAGCTCCTAAGTCTTGTTTAGGCTGGGAAGGTATAAATAATAGAATACTAATTGTTCATTTTATGACTAGAAAGTGGAGGGTATCAGTTATAGTAGTATACACCCCTGTAGAACCAACTGACGGAGATACTAGTGACTCAGATGAATTTTGCTTACAGTTATAGGAGCAAAAAGACAGGGTCCCAGGTAGAAATATGATGTTTTTACTGGGAGATTTTAACGCCCAGGTCGGTAGAAATAGGGATAGATAGTATCCTAGCCTATGTAAATTTGGTGTAGGAAAAGAAAACAGTAATCGATACAGACTTTTGCAATTTTGTAGGTATAACATTCTAGTTATAACCAATAAAGTGTTTGGTCATAAAATGGCTCATAAGTTAACATGGTATTCACGTGATGGTAAGACAGCAAACCTTATTGATTATGTTCCGGGAATTTATGATGTTGGTAGACTCCAGGATGAGAATTTGAGAGAAACTTTCCAGGAACAAATGAATACTAAACTTGAGAGTTTAAAATTTGACAATGTGGAAGATTGTTGGAATAATTTTAGAAAAATAATTTGTGAAGTTACTGAAGGTGTCTTAGGGAAGAAAGGTAGAACTACAGCAAAAAATACTAGTGAAAAAGCTTTATGTTTAATAGAAAGGGGAAAGAACTTGTACAAGAATTATCTTAGTGATGGGTCATATGATAACAAAAGGAATGTTAAGAAAGTGGAGAAAGTATTAGAGTATGAACTAAGGAGGTGTGAAGTGGAAGCCATGGATAAAATTACCGAGAATCTGGAAGATGAAGCTAGACGGTATAATAGTAAAATATTGTACTGGCATGTTAACAAATTGAGAGGGAGTAGTCAATCCGGACTTAGCCCAGTTAAAGATAGGAATGGGGCCACAATTAGCGATAAGGAAAAAATTAAAGAGAGATGGGCTGAACATTTTGAGAATTTGCTTAACCGAGATAGAGTTACAGGAAAAGATATAGAGGAAAAGGAAAAAGTTTTTGATACCTTGGATGTGAAGGAAGATTTGTTTTGTGAGGAGTAATTAGCGACAGTACTAAGAGGACTAAAAAATATTAAGGCCCCGGGTGCTGATAGGGTGGTAAATGAGTTTCTTAAACATGGTGGCTCTGAGGTTAGAAATTAGTTACTGAAGTTTATTAATAAGATTTTTGAAAAAGAGGAAGAACCTAACGATTTAGGAAAACTTTAATTAAGCCACTTTATAAGCAAGGTGATAAAACTGAGTGTGGCAATTATCGAAGCATTAGTCTGGTCTCTGTAGGTAGTATATTACTTAGTAATATGATACTTTTTAGACTGAGAGTTACTGTAGACAAAGTTTCAAGAGAAGAGCAGTGTGGTTTTAGAAAAAGTAGAGGATGTGTCGACGAAATTTTCACTTTTAGGTTAATAATTGAGAACTGCCTGAGTTTTCAAATATCTTTGGTCCTTAGTTTTATAGATTATGAGCAAGCGTTTGATTCTATTGATAGAAGAGCTTTAGTAAAGGTTTTAGCCTTGTATGGTATACCAGACAAATACATTAAGGTAGGAAATGAGGTTAGCAGCTGGTTTTGTATTAAATGTGGAGTTAAGCAGGGTTGTGTTCTATCCCCCTTTATATGGATCATTTTGATGGACTTTGTCTTGAGGAGCACAAGAATGGCAATGGGAGACCACGGAATCGAATGGGGAGGAAAAAATCTCTTGGACTTCAATTATACTGATGATTTAATCATCCTTTATTGAAATGTGAGCAGAGTGAGTTAAGTTTTAAAGTCATTGTGAGTTTAAGGTGCTAGAATAGGCTTTGAAATTAATGTTAAGAAGATTAAGTCGCTAAGGCTTGGAATAAGAGAAGATGAAAAGGTGACGTTGGGTAATAAAAAGATTGATAAGGTGGAAAGCTTCACTTACCTTGGTAGTATTATTAGTAAAGACGGTGGGGGCAGTGAAGATGTTAAACGTAGAATAGCCAAGGCTCAGGGTGTTTTTTCACAGTTAAAAAAAGTTTGGAAGAATAGGAAGATAAGTCTGCAAACCAAGATTAGAATATTAGAATCTACAGTTATGACAGTAGTCAAATATGCCTCTGAGGCATGGGCGCTCCGAAAAGCGGATGAAGATTTGCTAGATGTTTTCCAGAGAAATTGCTTAAGGATTGTTCTCGGTACCCGGCTGACTGACCGTATTTCAAACAATAGGGTAAACGAAAAATGTGGTTCAATACCGCTCTCTTGGGCTATAATGAAAGAAAGGTTGAGATGGCTAGGGCGCGTTGTGCGAATGACAGATTGCCGAGATTGTTCTTTTTGGCCAAAGGTCTAGGGCTAAACGGAAAGCAGGTCGTCCTCGTCTTGGGTGGGAGGACGTCATAAAAAAAGATTTAAAGGAAATGAGAAATTCGTGGGTGGCTGTAAAAAGGAAGGCTTTGGATAGATTGGGATGGAGGAGGAGGGTGCGTAGCTGTGTTTACCTCAGGTGGCTTGGTGCTGCGGTGAGTTGTTAGAAGTATTAGTAGCAGTAGTAGTATAGTCAAAGTTCCTGAAGATTATTAGGCATTAAAATATACTCTTTTAAGTATCACCTCTCCGCCAAGTGCCCCGACCCAGTTCCCCTCCTATTTTGTTATCTTATGATTAGTTCTTGACTCATGAAAAGATGATATAGTCAAGAGTTGGATTGAATGATCTTTCTCCCAATTTTCAATTTCGATTCGTCCAATAGGACACGAAGGAGAAAAGGAAGTCATATATTCTATATTTTATCACTACTGCCTTGATTATGACAAGGGGCTACAGTAAAAAACAAAGTTAAAATTATTTTACTAAACAAACAATTTGGTAAAGCTAAACCACAAACATCGAAACACTTTAAAATATACGTTATTTGCAGTTCTTCACTTTAAAAGTGAAATAAAACAATTTATTAACAATATTTTGTGTTAACTGATTGTTATATTCATATTCTTTGGTTGAATTCCTTCTAAGACTTCTAATGCTTTGGGCATCACATTCATAGCTAATACCTCGATGTTTGAACTCGCAAAGTTGTCAGAAAGGCCTTTCAGGGTCTGGAAGAGAAAATCATAGGTTGAAGATGAAAATAATTGAAAGGTACCATAGTGCTTGATAAAAATGAATAAAAATATGAAACATCATACACAAAATAATATTAAGTTCATACTAAAATATAAACAAAGTACCCATGTGGTCACAAATATAAATTATAAATTATGGACTCAACCTTATTTGTAACGTGAAAGTTTTATAGTATTTGACTAGAAAATCATTTCCTGGTTGTTTAGGTGTCATCAATTTTTTAGTTATCAGTCACATTGTCATTTTAAAAACTTTCTATAATTAGTTTCGTCATCTAGTGTCATCTAGTCATTGAGAAAATGTTATCTTTTTTTTGTAAATCAAGGTACTGAAAGAGGACGTCTGTGACCTTGAAACATGGACACTTCAAAAGATTGAGGAAGATATGCTATATTTTTTCCATGCGAACTACCTACAAATATAACAGAAGAAAAAAAGAAAAGAAAATGAAATACTATAAAAAAAGAAAGGATAAAGTGGCTAGGCTATGTTTTATGAATGAAAGACCATGTTAAAGATGATGTTTTTTATTCATTCATTTTGGATCAAAAAGTTGATCCTCCTCAATTTGGATGTGAAGAGTCACTAGGAGAGGTTTAATGGAAATTGGTACATCACAGAAGGGGAAAAGAGTGAAGCTTTGTACAGCTTCAAATGAAGAAGGAGTGTTCGCAGCCGTGTTGACACCAGGGGGTAGTAGTAGTAGTAGTTTTAGCAATAATATTAGCAGCAGCAGTAGTAGTAGTAGTAGTAGTAGTAGTAGTAGTAGTAGTAGTAGTAGTAGTAGTAGTAGAAGTAGTAGAAGTAGTAGAAGTAGAAGTAGTAGTAGTAGTAGTAGTTTTAGTAGTTTTAGTAGTAATAGTAGCAGCAGCAGCAGTAGTAGTAGTAGTAGTAGCAGCAGTAGTAATAGTAGCAGTAGTAGTAGTAGTAGTAGTAGTAGTAGTAATAATAGTAGTAGTAGTAGTAATAATAGTAGTAGAAGTAGCAACAGTAGTGGTAGTAGTAGTAGTAGTAGTAGTAATAGTAGTAATAGTAGTAGTAGTAGTAGTAGTAGTAATAGTAATATTAGTGGTAGTAGTCGTAGTAGAAGTAGTAGTAGCAGAAATATACATTGCTCATACGCCCTTTGTTTTGACATCCCTCTCAACACTCTGTGAAAGTTTCACCTTAAAACCCTTAGCCTTTTTAAAGACCCAGGATCAATGATTCTGCCCTTTTCAAAAATGGCCAACTGGCATAACTTACAGCCTTTGCCCCAAAGGCTGTGGGAGCTATGTCATACCCGTATACATAATTGTAGAACCTTTCAGCCATTTGGAACAAAAAGGCTATCAAAAATTCTGATCGGATGTCTTTGGAGCAAGGCAGCCAAAAGGAGCGTGGGAGGGAACCTGGCTGTCTTCCTATCGCCATTGACCCTTAAAAGTGCAGTAGGACCTTCAATTTCTAACCAAACAGGCCCACTTCAAAGTTTCTACAATTATTTATTTTATACAATCACCCCTGTAGAAAAAAATTGATAATACCCAGAGCCTACTTTGTTCTTCACTTGGGCTGTGCTAATGCGCTGCCCTACGATAAGAGTATCTGTTATCTTTATATTTAATGGGATTATTAATTGTAGTTTCTGTTCATTTTGAATTTTATGCATTCATAATTACCTCAGTTTGTTTTAAGCTTGAATTGTTATTAAATAAAAAAAACAAGTTTTTTAAACTGAAAGTAAGGAGCGACATTAAATCTTAAAACGAACAGAAATTATTCCGTATATGAAAGGGGCTGTGCCCTCCTCAACGCCTCGCTCTTTACGCTAAAGTTTTTTATTGTTTTAAAAAATAAAGTTGTGAGACAGAGTCAAACTTTAGCGTAAAGAGCGAGGCGTTGTGGAGGGGACAGCCCCTTTCATATACGGAATAATTTCTGTTGGTTTTAAGTTTTAATGTCGCTCCTTACTTTCATTTTAAAAAACTTGTTTTTTTTATTTAATTTCTGATCGTTTTTTAGTTAATGCAGCTTTTATTTTGGCTCGCCGTCATTGAATAAGTAAACAAAATTTGCCTACAAATTTTACTCTTCTTTTGCTAAATGGCTGTCTCTAAATTTGGTTCTGCCGTAATTTACAAAGTAACTTACTTAACAAACTTCTATATTCGTATATTTTTCTTCTGGCAAAAAATACAAAGTTGGAGATTTTTGCAGATATGAGCTTGAAACCTATGGTATGGGGTTCTCTGATATGCTGAATTTGACGGTGTGATTTTCATTAAAAATTTTTCACTTTTAGGCGATGTTTCCCCCCTCCTTAAAAAATCAGGTGAGTTTTCTGAGGCTCGTAGCCTTTGATGAGTAATACTAAACTTAATAAAATTCATATATTTAGAATCAGCATTATAAGCCCATTCTTTTGATACATTTATTGACATCAAAGTTTCGTTTTTAAAAGTTTCGATAACTATTGAGCCGTATCGCTTTTTTTTTATTTTTTTTTTTTATTACGGAGATGTTATTACGTATGTTAGGGGGTTCTCCCCTTTTTCAATACCACGCTCTTTACGTTAAAAATTAAAAAAAAAATTAATTCACAAACCCCTGAATCACAAAGGCCTTTTAATCAGAATACATAACTCTTTTGAAAGCACTAAAAAAAAACTGTAGCGTAAAGAGCGAAGTATTGACTTGGGGGAGAACCCCCTCATATACGTAATAATTTCTGTTCATTTTAAGTTCTAATGTTGCTTCTTACTTTCAGTTGAAAGTACTTGTTTTTTTTAATTTAGTTTCTGATCGTTTTTTAAATAATGCTTGGAAATCAGGCGCCCCCTTCATAGAAATGTCCCTTACCCCAAAGAAACATCCTCCACGGAAAGATTCTCCTGAGTAACCACCTCCTCCAGCCCTCCCCCCCCACCAGAAAAAAAATCCTTCCTGGAAATGTCTGTATACTTCCCAATAACCAAAACAATATGTAAGCAATGGGTAAAGTTCATAACTTGCAGCCCTTCCCCTGGGAACTGTAGGGGATTAAGTCATCGTAAAAGACATATTTATTAAGTTTTCGACTATGCTAAACAAAATGGCTATCTCAAAATTTTAATTGGGTGACATTGAGAAAAAAATGAGCGTGGGAGGGGGCCTAGGTGCCCTCCATTTTTTTTGGTCACTTAAAAAGAGAACTAGAACTTTTAATTTCCGTTCCAATGAGCCCTCTTAAGATATTCTAGGACTACTGGGTCAATACGATTACCCCTGGGGAAAAAAAAAACAAATAAACGCGCACCCGTGATCTTTCTTCTGGCCAAAAATGCAGAATTCCACATTTTTGTAGATAGGAGCTTGAAACCTCTATAGTAGGGTTCTCTGATACGCTGAGTATAATGGTGGAAACTTTATAAATGTCCTATAGCTTTTAGGGGGTTTTTCCTCCTTTTTTCGAAAATCAGCCGAATTTTCTCAGGCACGTAATTTTTGATGGGTAAAATTAAACTTAATGAAATTTATATTTTTGAAATCAGAATTAAAATCTGATTCTTTTGATGTATCTATTGGTACCAAAATCCCGTTTTTTAGAGTTTCGGTTACCATTGAGCCGGGTCGCTCCTTACTTACAGTTCGTTACCACGAACTGTTTGATTTATTACTCGTGTTGGATCTTCATGTGGCTATTTACTTTTTCCTTGAAAAAACACCTTTTTGAAATTTTTTCTAAGCAATCGAAAAGCTGGGGTTTTATACGAAATGAATTTTTAATCTTTATAATTCTATATCGACAATTGGGCTTACTAAGATTAAAAATAAGTCAAGACAGGTTAGGACAGGCTTAGTCTGTATCCCTTCTCTTTTTTTATCCAGATTTTTCTCTAGAATTAGAGGATTTTGTTTTTTAACCTCAAAACTATCCCACCACCCTTCCCAATTCCTCCCCCAATTTACCTTCCCATTTCTCAAAATTTTTGTTCTTCAAAAAGTTGGTTGGTATTGAAAACTAACAGTAATGATTATTACAATTCACAGATTCTTACAGTAATTAACAAATCAAATAAAAAGAATTAACATTATTGAGTTATTTTGTCCTCATTCTATAAATTTTGCATTGTAACTTGATGACGATTGACTTACAAGTAAAAATTTAGAACGTCAATATCATATTTTGACTAAAAGAGCTGAATTACTTAAAATTTCCTTATCGAGATTCTTAAACTTTTTAATTTATTGTTAATAATCAACAAAACCTTAATAAAAAAAAGTAACAAGCAGCATACATAAAAAAATTTGGTCCTAAGACTCAAACTAACGTTTGTTCATACAGATTGGAAGGAAATCTTAAAGTATGTTATGACCCATAAAGGTCTGTCACAAATAAAAACACCTGACCGTGGTTTAAAAAAGAAAAAAGAACTGGCAGAGACAAATGGGAAACATAAACATCCGACAGTTTTAACTGAAGGAGCTTTCATGTGTATTGCAGCACCGTAAAAATCACGATTGCCAATTTACTAATATTTTACTTACTATAGTAGTTGAGCCTCAACTAAATATTAGGTGAGCCTTCACTTAAAAAAATCTAAAGATTTTTTTGAACTGAAAGCATTCTCAGAAAGATGGTTTTGGATGGATGTGAAGCACACATCAAAGTCGTTTTTCAAGTATTTGCCCTTCGGTGTTTCTTACTTTTAAAACGGCTTCAGAAACAAGTTTCTTCCTATTTGTCGCTTCGACAGAGGATGAAGAAGAGAGATTGCTCTCCAAAAAGATACACATAGATTTATTTACGTGATAGCCAAATAGCCTGCCTGCCCAAACTAGCCCGGTTTCGGATTCTCTGAAGTGATGGCAAGGGAGATTCAGGGGCTCCTACCTTACTCCGGAGAGAGAAGTATTGAACACGATTTCCATCTAATGGGCTAGGCACAGGTAGTTGATTTTGGGAACCGATTTCAGCAAGGGTGTATTCCATGTCGATTGATTATAATTAATGATGCTAAGAGGCAGGTTTGATACATTGCTGCTCCTCCTACACATTTCCCAGAATCCTTCTAGCGAATGTATGGTCACTGGTAAATAAAATGGATGAATTTCAAATTAGTCTTGACAAAAACCGGATTGATATTGCTTGCCTTACCAAAACATGGTCTGCAACTGAAGACTTTTACTCCATTCCAAATTTTGTTTCCCATTTTAAGCCGAGAATAGACAAAGATGATATCCTTCTATCTCATGGTGGAGGAGTAACTTTTTTTGTCGGTCTACCCTCCCTAATCGGATTTTTTCATTTTCTAAAATAGTGGACAACTCCGAAACTGAAGTTCTATGGCTCTGGACCACACCCAAAAACCTTCCAAAAGAAGTATCTTTCGTGATTTTTTGTATTATTTATTACCCTCCCCGTAGTGGATTTAAGAAGGAGCTGACGGCATATCTGCAACTTTATACTGACAGAATTCACTGCAAGTATCCTTATGCTGCAATTACATTATGTGGTGATTTTAATGAGCTAGACCAAAAGTGGCTTAGCTCTGCTCTTAGCCTTGATCAAGTGGTCAAGTTGCCTACTCGCGGTGATAAAACCCTTGACTTAATTTTTACCAACATTGAAGATTACTACTGTGTCCCCAAAATAGCCCCTCCATTAGGGGTAAGTGACCATCTATGCATCTTTTGGACCCCCTTATCTTCCTTTCCCCCTAAGCAATTTATCAGTTACTCTTATAGACCCATTACTGACGAGAAGGTTGCCCATTTCAAATTAAAACTTAGTTTCAAATCTTGGGCCAATATCCTATGTCATACCAGTGGTAATGAAATGGCTTCTAAGTTTTCAGCGGAACTTTTCCAGTTATATTGTGACACCTTTCCAGTGAAAAATGTTACTCGCAAATCTAACTGCAACCCGTGGATAAATAAAAAAATTTTGTACCTAATAAATGAACGAGATAAATTCTTTAAGGAAGGATTTTTCCAAGAATCTCGAAAGCTTAGAAACATGGTTGTTAGCAAAATCCGTAAAGCAATAACGGAACATGGTGCTCACGTACTCAATAAGTTATTGAATTTAGATCCTAAGCAATTCCAAAAAAGTGACCAAGATCTCATGGGAAAGGTCTCTTCAAACTTTTTCTTTTTCTTACTTGACAGTAATGGTGACCCAGTGGGTGCAGATGTCATAAATGATCATTTCGCTTTAATTTGCAAAATTCACCCACCAATCCAGCATATGCTGGTCAACAGTGCAGTGAGTGACATTCCTGTGATTGAAATTCATCAGACTCAACTTAAACTCGAAACTCTTGATAAAAAATAAGTCAGTATACCCAGGTGATATCCCTACTAAATTGATTGTGGACTGTGCCCAGTATTTAAGTGTACCTCCACCTGCTATTTTTAATCAATGTTTTGTAGATGGTATTTTCCCAGTTTGTTTTAAACGAGCTCTTATATCTCTTATACCAAAAACTAAGGCCCCAAAAGTTCCCTCTGACTTAAGACCAATCTCAAAAACCCCCATTTTCTCTAAATCTTTGAAAGTTTCATTTACAAGGTCCTTTCGCAAGATAATAGCGATAAAATGCACTCACCGTGGCTTGGTCTTAGCCTAAACAGTGGCATCGGGCATTTCTTAATTTATACATTTTACGCCATTCTCAACATATGGGGTTTCGAGGCTCAAGTGTTAAGTCAATGTCTGTAGATCCTAATAAATACATTAACAATTTGGATCATTAGACTTTTATAGATAATGCAAGGGCTTTAGGTGCAAGAGATTTTGTGTTATGCAAGGTGACTACTTTTTTGTCAGGCCATGAGCAATGTCTAGTCCTCTCTAATGGGGATTCATCAGGTTTTTTCTCAATTTCCTATGGAGCACCTCAAGAGACAAAATTAGGTCCTTTAACTTTTTTAGTGGCTTTTAATAATGTTTTTATCAAGTTTTGACTATTCTTTTAAATTTGCGGATGATTTGACATTACTGAACCTTTGACAAACATCTAATACTTTGAATGTTACACTCAATTCATTAATTAACAATTTGGGGAATACTCTTGTCAATGATAAACTCAACTTAAGCTTACCCAGAATCAGTTTCAGGCTATTCTATTTTTTTATAAATATGCCCCCTATCAATAATTACCGTCGCATATCAAATCTAAATCCTATTAAACTGTCGGGTGTGGAGTTTGACAATAACCTTAACTGGAACTCCCACATTTCCCACTTATTTAAGTCAGGTTGTTTTCTCCTTAAATCTTTCTCTTTTCTCAAAAGTTTCTCTATATCAATCTAAAGCCGTAAAATAATTTACTGTTCTTAAGACCCTGTGTTGAATATGCTTTCCCTGCCTCAAACACCAATATTGTGAAATTGAAAGTATTCAAAAAAGAGCAATAAAAATTATAATGGGGACGGCCTATACTACATACAATGAAGGTTTGGCTAGACTTGAACTTATTACATTGGAATCACGACGTCACATCCTTACCATGAACTTTGGTCTCAAGTGCCTTAATTCTGACTATCATCGACGTTTTCTCCCTCCCTTTTAAGAAAATCCCCCAACCTTTCCTATTACAAGACTCAATGCTCTTAGAGCTCCAAATACCCAACTGGACCTGTATCCCCAAATGTTGACCATGAGGTACAAAAACTCTTTTGTCCCCTATTTTGTTTCCTATTTTAATAATTGATATAACTTGTTTTATGTTTATCCCCTGACATCTGTTTTACTATTTATTCAATTTTTTGTTTTATGTTTATCACATAAGATTTGTTTTGTTATGGTAATTCTGACGTGCTTATGCTAGCTTTTGTGCTATTTTAGCCAATAAATCATATTCTATTCTATTCTCTATTCTAATTACGAGTAATTTATGATTAATTTACGATAATCACTAAATACGATTAATGACATGCCTAAAGCTCTAAAGCCCTAGTACATTCCTTTTCTAGAACGTATTTAATGATGATTAATCACCAAAAAACGTCACTAAGCCCCGCCTCTTAGCATCATTAATTACAATCACTCGACGTGGAATACACCCGTGCTGAAATCGGTTTCCGAAATCAGCTACGTGTGCCTAGCCCTTAAGAGGATTTCTTCTCCCCTACTTTATAAAAAAATTAAATTTTTATCTATATTTTTTCATATCAATCGGCAATAGTTGACAGGCTTTGATATATGTGTCAATAATCACAGACAATTCTGGACAAAATAAAAAAGAATTAAAAAAAAGAAAAATTCCAGATTGCATACCCAAAATTGATTTACAAAAATGTTTTAAATAAGACCACAATTGCTTTCTGTCTTTCTTATTTCTTCAAAACTGTGTAACATCATATTTGGATGTATATTGGTTAACACTATCTTATAAGCTCTCCAATGGGAGCGGGCCGTTGGACCTGTCTTTTAAGCTTTTTCTACTGTAGAATATATGAATGGCTTACAAAATATTTAAACAAAACACGCATATGAATTGCTTAATGCATTGGATAGTCGTATTCTTCAGCGCTTGCAAGTGCGGAGAGCCTTCCCCTGAAATCGAAGTGTATTTCTGTTTTAATTAAAACATCCTATTTTTTAAATATTGTTTCCCTGTTGCTTTTATTTGGTTTTTGGTTAATGTTGTCTTTTTTTCTCCTTACGCAGAAGACGGCTTTTTGATTATGCGATTAAAAATCAAAATTATATTTCGCACTATTTTTTCTCATTTTTATCATAGTTCATAAGATTAGCTTTTTATCTTCAAATTTTGCCATTCATTTCATTTTATTTTCCAAAAAAAAAATAATCTTACCTTTGCTGTAGCAAAATCTAATCTATTCACATAAGCAAGATCAAAAATAACTGTAGTAACATGTTCTTCTTTTGAGATGGCTTTTTTGACAATGTTGCTGAAATAATCAGCCGCAGGAAAAACAAGGCTTTCCCGGGGCTGAACCACAACTGTTGCTCCCGCTTCTTTCTGTAAAATAAAGAATTAATATTATACCTATAGAAGTAAAAATCATTTTATTCTTTTTTATATCGAAATTCTCTTAGATTTTTAAGTTTAATTGTGCGCATTCTATTTATATTCGACTTTCAAAAATATATAAGAAATAAATTGGAAGAAAAAATGATGGTGAAAAAAGGTAGTAAGCTTTAAATAAATCTAGTGAAATTACAATACAATTACATACTGAATAGTTGAAGTAAAGCATATTTAATCCTGAAGTTGAATATTTAAAGTTTAAATGCAAACAAAGTGAACAAGAATAGGAAAAAAACAAGGGAAAAAAATAAAATAAATCATATCTGAACAAGCTGAATTTTTAATTAAAGAGAATTGGAACCAGCAGGATAAATGGTATGTAAAATAACGAACAGTCAGCATTAGAAGGTGATTACCAGGTTCTGACAGAAAAAAGTAACAAAGACAGCACAAAAAAGTGATGATCAATATTAAAGAGTCATACAATTTTTGTAGCAAATAAAAATTTGGAAAAAAACGAACTGCATTGATACGGTATCTCCTTCTCTCTCTAAAACTCTCTTTCCCTGTCCTTCTCTTGTGCGTTTTCCCTCTCTCTCTCTCTCTCTCTCTCTAAGACTCTCCTTCTCTGTCCTTATGTTGTCCTTCTTCCCTCTCTCTCTCTCTCTCCTCTCTCTCTCTCTCTCTCTCTCTCTCTCTCTCTCTCTCTCTCTCTCTCTCTCTCTCTCTCTCTCTCTCTCTCTCTCTCTCTTTCTCTCTCTCTCTCTCTCCCCCTCCGCAGGCGACCCCCGCCAACCACCCCGCCCCCTCTCTCCGCCGATGATTCCATTTTCAAGTTCCCAACTAAACACTTAAACTGCAAATATCTTCAAAACACTTAAACTGTTTATATCAAGTGCAAGTAAAAAAAATCTTCAGTTTCTAAGTATTGTAAAACAGAAAAAATATCTTTTCTCTTTCCGGGATAAAGTTGAACCTTTCCTAAAGTGAGCCCTGCAAATAATTTTAAAAGAAGGTTAAATCCTATATCCTCTCCTTCCAACAAAAAGCTAGGCAAGAAACGCCTGAGTGCAGGAGAAGTAGGCAGTGCCTCAGTTTTTTTTTAAATATATCGACAAACCCTCGCACTGAACATGTTTTTTTCCAAAGAATACTTCCCACCAAGATTTTACCCTCCTTGGGCCGTTTCACAGCCTGTTACTATCTTCTCTTTCATTTGTCGCTGTACCTCCTGATGAAAAAAACTTTTTTTTCACAAAAAAAAAAAAAAAAAAAAAAAACATCCCGCTAGCTTCCTTCTTTTTATTGCTTGGTATAGGCACTGCCCATGGTTTGTATTTGTTCGCTTGTTTTGTTTTTTTTTACTTTCTATCTTTTTTATCTTAGTAATATGTTATGACCTATCTCAGTTTCAATAATGACTATTATACAGGTTTTCATTTTTACAATTTTAATGTCGGTATTCTTTAATGTCAGATGTTTGTCCATCGATAGTTGCCCATCGGATAGCCCGTTTTTTAGTTTTTTGTCTTGCTCTGAGGTTCTTTCTTTTTTGTTTGTTGACCCATAAATTTGAATTCGGACCTTTGGAGCTTGTGATAGTAGTTTTCGTATTAATATCATACTTTACGTTAAAAACTAAAAATAATTATAAATGAATTTGTCAACATGGATGAATTTAGAAAGCGACTAGCTTACAGAACCCTGCAATTATCAGACTCAACTCGCTGCATACTTATTCAAAGAAATGTGTCTAGCCACCAAATAGATCCGTGAAAACGTATCTTTTGCATCAGAGTAAAAATAATTTCCTATTAAAAAGGGGAATTAACCCTATACCATTCATATTACTTTCTTAGAAAAAATATATTGTTCCAAATGAAGAGATTCTATAAGATAAATCCCCTATTTACACTAATCGGGAAGATTTCTCAGGACAGATTCGAAAATTTGGCCCCAAAAATTCACCAATCAGCTTAGAATTATTGGAATTGTCAATAATTCTAGAGCAACTGGCTCCCTAAGAGTTTACCATTTGATAGCACTTTGGTCTTTTTCATGGCAAAAAAATTAGTTTTAGGCAGAAAATAGCATGGACTTTGTTTACCAATTAAATAAAAAAAAACAAGTTTTTTTAACTGAAAGTAAGGAACGACGTTAAAACTTAAAACGATCAGAAATTATTCCGTATATGAAAAGGGCTGTCCCCTCCTCAACGCCTCGCTCTTTACGCTATAGTTTTTAATTGTTTAAAAAAATATAGTTGTGAGAAAGTCAAACTTTAGCGTAAAAAGCGAGGCGTTGAGCAGGGGACAGCCCCTTTCATATAAGGAATAAAACGTCGTTCCTTACTTTCAGTTAAAAAAAACTTGTTTTTTTATTTAATTTTTGAACGTTTTTGAATTAATGCAGGTTTTGATTTTGGCTCACCGTATATGAATAATTAAAAAAAAATTGAATATTAATTTTACTTTTATTTGGTTAAATAACTTTCTCGAAACCTGTTTAATTTTATTTACGAACGTTTTTATTAGTAATAAATATATGTAACTTACGAATTAACTTACGTAACGAACTTCTATATTCATATATCTTTAATACGTACATTAGAGGGTTCGGCCCCTAGTCAATACCTTGCTCTTTAAGCTGAAGTTCGAATTT
The DNA here is from genome assembly GCF_049724085.1 of Artemia sp. Qi Xiang Cuo. Lineage (NCBI taxonomy): Eukaryota > Metazoa > Arthropoda > Branchiopoda > Anostraca > Artemiidae > Artemia > Artemia sp. Qi Xiang Cuo. Next base: position 73,303,240 of record NC_142797.1, on the reverse strand, counting down.
TGTTCCAATTCTTTAAAAATGACCCCTTAATCACAAATGCCGTTAATTAGAATAAATAGCTCTTATGAAAGTACTAAATAATCTTTGGCTTATAGAGCAAGGTATTGACTAGGGGATGAACCCAATCATATACGTAATGTTTTCTGTCGTTTTAAGTTTTGATGCTGCTCCTTACTTTCAGTTAAAAAACTTGTTTTTTTTTATATATAATTTCTGATCTTTATTTAAATAATGCTGGGAAATCCGGCGCCCCCTTCATAGCAATGTCCCTTCTCCCATGAAAACTTCCTTCATGGTAAGATCCTCCCACATAATCCCCGACCCACTCCCCCCACTACCAGAAAAATCCCCTCTGAAAACGTCTGTATATTTCCCAATAACCAATACTATATGTTAACATTGGGTAAAGTTCATAACTTTCAGCCCCCCCCCCTCCCTCGGGACCTTTGGGGGATTAAGTCATCCTAAAAGACATACTTATCATATTTTCGACCATGTTGAACCAAATGGCTATCTCAAAATTTTAATCCTTTGACTTTGGGAAAAAAATGAGCGTGGGAGGGGGCCTAGTTGCCCTCTATTTTTTTTTGGTAACTTAAAAAGGGCACTAGAACTTTTAATTTCCGTTTGAATGAGCCCTCCCACGATATTCTAGGACCACTGGGTCGAAACGATCACCCCTGGGAAAAAAAAAAACAATCAAACAAATAAACACGAATCCGTGATCTTTTTTCTGGCAAAAAATGCAAAATTCCACATTTTTGTAGATAGGAGCTTGAAACCTCCGCAGTAGGGTTCTCTGATACGCTGAATATGATGGTGTGATTTTCATTAGGGTTCTATAACTTTTACGGGGTCTTTTCCCCTTTTTTCGAAAATCAGCCAAATTTTCTCAGGCGACTAACTTTTGATAGGTAGGACTAAACTTGATGAAATAGCAAATAGGTAGGACTAAACTTAAATATTTGAAATCAGCATTAAAATCTGATTCTTTTGATGTATCTATTGGTATCAAAATTCCGTTTTCTACAGGTTTGGTTACCATTGAGCCGGGTCGCTCCTTACTTACAGTTCGTTACCACGAACTGTTTGAAAATATCTTGGGAAACAAATGTTTAATCTTGTGTTTCTGCAAAAAGGAACAAAAAACTTTTGTTAAAGGGTTCTTTGAAACGCTTCTCATGATGTCAAAGTTTTTCTCGAGGTCTTCTTTCTTTTAGAGGTGTTTTCTATGTTTTTCTTAAATTATATGAATTTTGTTAGGCTTGAAGTTTTTATGGGCAACTTAAGTTAGAATCACTGTGAAAAGAAAACTATTTTGAAACACATGTTGCTACCCACAATTTAACTGTTTAGAGTTAAAAAGAGTTTATATCTGTTAGATAATCAACTATAATCAAGTTTAATTATAGTTTTTATTGGCTAGTGCCTCAAAATTTGGAGTAGGTGGGGGGCAAAGTTTTTCGCCTTTCAATTAAATGCAATTATTTAATCTCTTATTTTAAATGTGCTTTTGTCATTATTTGTAGCCTGGATACACTGATCATTTGACCTTCAGAAGCGTATTTTTGGAATTCTTGACTGTTTTGATTCAAGTTGCTACCTTGAAATTCTAATGCAATAGTCCTATGAGGCTAAAAAGAAAATAAACCACGTTTTGCGCTCCCGGCTGAGGGCAATAAATCAGGAGATCTGTATAACAGTGGTAAGCAGACCATTAGTTACAGAAAAGTTCAGCTTACAGAAAAGGTTTTAGTTAGTTTAGGATATATTCAGATTCCGCAGCAATTACGAAAGCATCTTTGCTGCATCGCAGCTTTTGCGATGACAAAACATTCATCTTTGCTTTGCATTCCACTTTTTTTTATGAATCCAACATTTTAGTTTTATAAATGATTCTTTTAGAAAATCTTTCGCGATTTGATATGAAGAAAAATTTATACTTTGCTTAAAGAGAACGGAGAAACTCTGAAGTTTGTATGTTTGTTGTTGCTTTTTCTTTTTTGATTGTCAAATATATCAGTGTTTTGTAGTTAAAAGCAACTATAGAACATCCTTTATTGTTTCAAGAATTTTTTAAACATTTTTGCTATCTCTAAGTTTTCAGCTGGTGCCGTCGTTTTCGGTTATTTGTTAGGATCCCGCTGTTTTTCCCACTGATGCCCTCTTTATTTTAGGTGAATACGAATTACACAGTTGCATTCTGTTCTTAAACAGAATGTGTTTTCTGCGTTTTCTGCGTAAACACTGGATTCTGCGTTAACCCTAACCAATTGTATACGTTTCACTAATTTCAGGATGTCTTCAAGTCACTCTTTTGAGGTCGAAACCATGTTTCTACGCAGATTATATGGAACTTCAAATTCCTTAATATTTAATATTTCTATATATTATATTAAATTTTTAAATTAAAGAAATATTAATTAAAGAAATATTAATATTTAATATTTCTCGAAATATCCTTAATATTTCTATAGCTTTAGTACTTCTACTTAAAGCAAACATAAGAACAAAAAAAAATCAATTTATCTTACACGAGTAACTCCAATTTCAATTGGTGGTCTGGCATTTGCAAATGACATCATAAATAGATGAACAACTGTACCAACAATGATTCCCAACTCCAAGCCAAAAAGAAGACCAGAAAAGAATGTCGTGGCAAATGGAATCAAGTCACTCTCTGGAATTCAAAATGAAATCAATGCACAAACTTGATCAATGCCTATGTTTCAATTTTCAGCATTGACTTTTGAATTCATTTTTATAAATTAATAATACCTACTAATAATAAAAAAAATTACTATAATTTTTATATAGCCAAGAATTGGTGAATCCCAGCCACATTTAACATTAAAAAGATCCATTAGTATATTTGATTTCTCCAAATTTTGTTGAACCCCCAAATAATCTAAAATCTCAACCTCAAAACATTTGTATTTATTTGTTATAAAGTTTGGTCAGTTTTACTTTTTGAACTTTGATCTTTTTTAGACACTTTATTTAGGTTCGTCGCTTTAGAGGAAACGCTCCTCAAGGCTTATTTTTCAAATTTGTTTACAATTATGGCATTCACCATATGCCAGTAGCTGTGGCTACTTGAGCAACTGTCAGGGGGTCTCAGCCTGAAGTTAAGCAAAATTTGTTGATATAAGTTATAAATCTGAATGGCTATTAAAAAATGTTAAAAGATTTACTTTTCTGACCTGAAAGATTTACTGAAGACAATATGGACTAAAATGTCATAAACACAAAAGTAAAATTAGTTTTTTTCCTGGTACCCGGAACATTTTTGTATACATTTTAAACTCATGGGGTCGGGTACACTTAAATACTTGTGTTAGCTCTAATCTTTTACATCACTCAATCTGGAGGTTTTAGATGACTTTTGAACCTTCTTTTGAAGGTCCAACATCGAAACTCTTAAGGATAATGTCCCCAGGAAGATCGTTCTAAATCGAACATTTCTAGAAAAAAGGGCGAATTTAATTACTTATAGAAAACAGCCATCGACACTTCACGAAATTTCTCACTAACAGATTGAAGAGTACCACGGGGAACAATTGAACCTGCCTCTTCTATTGTTCCTATTCTGGATGTTTTAAAACGGTACTAACAGCGTTTTTTGGAGCAAACGATCGATATGGGTTTTTCCAAGAGAGAACACTGAAGAAGCGTGGATTCTGAGGAGACGAGGGTGGTCGACTCTATTATAGGCTCATTCATGAAGATGAAGCTGGGGTTCATGCTTGGCACTTCAGATCGGGAGATCCGCAGCTCCTTTGTTTTCAACACATTGAAATTTACCATCAAGGCATCGGACCACTTCAATTTCAAAAAGATCAGCCTATAAGGGCAGAGAGGCTTTGGTTTGGTCTTTTTGTTTTGGGATGGTTCCGGGTGTCCTGGTATCTTTGGCAAAGTGATTAAAAGGCCTTGCAAGATTGTTTCCAATGACAACTATGTATAGAATGCAAAGTGTAGGTGCCAAAAGACTATCCTGAAGTGCGACTGGCTTTATTGAATATTTGCAGGAAATCCATCCGTCAACAACAATCCGCAGTGAACGATCTGAAAGAAAGCTGTTGATCGCTTTGAACAATATCCGTGGACACCAACGCGCAAAGTTTCTTTAGTAGGCGCCGATATTATAATCTGTAGAATGCTTTGGATATGTTCAAGCAAACATCTCAGAGCAAAAAATACAACCGCAAATGCGATTGACAAAGGATGCGCTACTTCGGCACTGCAGGACATCAAGACAACATTAGGTATGCTGTTACAACCTGTGGATTTTGTCACATCAAGTGGCCACTCAGTCACCTTGCAGACTGAGAAGGACTTTATTAGTGGAAGAGTTCACACAATCGAAGAACTTTATCAGTTTTATCAGGGAAATTGAAAAACTTCTTTACGATTGTCGTCCAGATTTGAAATTTTGGCAAACACTTTAGCAAAAGCTTCGACCTGTACCTGTGGATGCATAATAGTCCGATCTTTGATTTCAGAGAAGAAATTGACGTTTCTCTAAACGACGATAAAGCCTCTTTAGCAATTCTGCACCAACTCTTAGCAAAAGCATTTAAAGCTTGGTAGTGAATTTTTCTTCCTTCTGAACCCAGGACGACCAAACTGTGTGAATTGCTTCTTTACGTTCTTTTATAAAACCATGTCGTTCTTTTTCGGTCTTTGAGGGTAGCTATCGGTTATTTTTCTGGACACCTGGGTCTTTTTCCATGGAATATAGCTTGCGGTAGAGTTATGAAGGGCCTACTGGTACTTTTCTGCAGTTTTCTTGGGGCCTTCAAGAAGGAAGGCTCTCAATTTCTGACTAGCAAGTGCGTCCCTTATGTCACCACATTCTCCTCTTTCGTATTTTCAGATTTCTCGTTCATGCTTAAATTGATGAGAAAAACCAAGATTTACATGCACAATGACAGCAACTAGTCACTTTGGAAGGCGTGAAAGTAAACCTTAACACATTCTGGGTGATCCGTAAAGAAGAGATCAAGAGGAGATGATCCGATAGGATCATTTCAATCTCTCCTTAACCCCTCCTTATTAGTATTTTCTTTACGGAGCTGAAGTCTCCATGGAGGATGATGGCAGACATAGCATACTTTCCCCGATAGAAATCGAAGGAAGGTTTTAAGGTAGCTAGTAATATGGTAGGTAGGAGAGTTATATGCGGATCCAGTGATCAAAGACTTGTTTTGAACGGTCGTCCTAACCCCCATAGCTTCTTCCCATGCTGAGTTTGGGAGATTTAGACCTGACTGTGGTATATGGCTCTGTATATAAATGGCAACACCTCATCATCCATTTTCCCCACTGTCGGTCTGTGCTCATTTTCACCCGATGAACGTGAACCCCGATGAAACCTCGCTGCTCTGTATCTTATGGTTTAGATTGGTCTCAGTGATGGACATAATAGATGGTTTGTAAGAGTTCACCAGATATAGGCACTAGCCAAATTTAGCTGTGATACCTCTTACATTATAGTTAGTTACCATAAACATACCGATTTAGATTGTCTGTATTCGTATTAATGATCACTAACAGAAGATCAGATTGACCCAAGGCTTTTACCATTAACTAGGTAAAACACACCTTGTTGGTTGGTCATCCCAACAAAGGCCGAGGTATCCAACGGGTAGTGCATTCTTCGGATAAGGATCGGAGCCGGAACCCCTTTTACCCCTTTTACTCAGTATTGGAGGTGGTGTCCCGGTAAAGGTTGAACCTATACTTGGCTGGGAGCGAAGAATTTTCATGACATATCTTATAGCTAATCAAGAACGAATTTGTACGTCATAGCCAAGTTTTTGTGGTAGCTACAAAATAATGAGTTTTCAACTTTTAGCTTATTTGGACGTCTTAGCTTAAAATCTTTAAAAACAGATTGTATATTTATATTTTTTTTTACTTCTCTCTTTTTGAGGGAAGTTAACTAGGATTTCTTAGACAATATACTGCCTTTTTGAAACTCTACAGGTCAGAATATTTAGAATAAAAAGATAAAGTGGCGAATATTTGGGGATTTCGTTGAAAAGTAAATCAACTACTTTAGTAGCGTGTATATCAATAGGAAAATATATTCTTGGGCTGTTTTTTTTTTTCTGCTCTAAAATCATACAAAAATGGAGCATTTAAAATTGAACCAGTTCTGGGGAGAGAGGGAACAGTGCATATTAAGCCCATTAATCGGCTTCGTTCTAGGGGATAAACAGTTAAACCCTATGTAAACTCTTGAAAATCATTTTGAAGAATTTATTTGTCATGATTTTAGTAAACTTAAAAAAATGGTAACCAAGAGGCTACAGACTCTCTCTCCTCAGACTTAAAATTAAAGTCAAAATTAAAGTTTTCATTTTTATAGGCGTCGGTTATCATTTGATAACATGCCCCCTTCAGAATCAAATTGTTTTAGTAGGTCTGATTCAAAATTATTAATTAATAAAAAAGGGAATATAAAAAATATTTCAGGGATATTTTTTTGGCATGGAGTTAGGGCTAGAAAGTTTTAGATCTTTTCCTCTAGGGATCATCAAATACTTTTTTTGTTGTATCTACACGCAAAATTGACACTCTGATTAAAATTGGAGAAGTTAAAAGACATCTATAAACCGTGTAAATTTAAATTCGTAAACTAAGCGAAGAGCAAAGGGAACTTTATTTTTTTCTCTGTTCTACAAGCAGAAACATAATTGGCAGAAGACCAGTTTACAGCCTGAGGCTACGCCAGAGTTTTCTGTTTTGCTGAAATTGAAAATGAATCCTTAAAGAATTTTAGAACTTTGGTGTAAAACACCATTGACATAATTCAATTTTAAAGATAGATCCGAAATTTCCGGGAAGGGACTCTAAATTTGGAGGAAATTTTTCTTGCTGCAGATTTCTGAGGCTCGAATTTTAACAATTCTTATAAATTCCAATGGGAAATAACTTACTTTTCGAACCAATAATAGTAAACAAAATAATAAAAATACCCGGAAAGTCCCTGCTAATTTTTTTCTTTTAAATCCGAGTTTCTGGGATGATCAGAACTCTAAATAAAAGCTCTAGCAAATTTTGCTATTATGTCAGCAGTCCCACATCAAAGTGTTCAAAACGAAGATTTCCATATTTTTGTTTTTTGTATTCCTGTTTTTTTTTCTATTGTACTCTTCCACATTTTTGCTGTTTTATCTTTTAGCTATTTATACGTTGAAATAAATTTCTATTGCTCCAACAACGCTTTTCACTGGGACAAATTGGTACCTCTTTGTTCATTGACGCTTAGAGTGCGTGAATGCAAAATAGTAACTATAGGCAATTATTATAAAAAGCCGAATATAAAACCAAAATTAGTTTGTTTTTTTTTCCTGTTTTTCTGTTTTCATTTCAAATGGGGAATAACTTACTTTTTGTTCTCCACATTGGCATGATTACATGATACTCTACCATCAGTATCACAGCACCAACGATAACAGCGGCAAGACTGGCTTTTGGAATGTAATAAAAATAAGGTGTCAAAAACTGTGCTGCCAGGATAACGATAATACCTATAACAATATTTAGGTTATATTAGTCAATAATTATTCAATAAAAATAAATACTAGTCAATAGATCAGCAACTAGAAGTTAACTTCTATAACCGCTTCAATGATGCCATAAGCGCTATCTATAATTTTTTTTATTATTATTAGGCAGGGTAGACCCACATATCAGTGGGTCGAGGCTCAGGCCTTCAAGGCCCATTGCTTCTACGCCCCTAAGGCTAAGCTCTATTTATGATTGGGGGGGGACTAATAATGGGTTCGGGCCCCCACTCTTAACATATATCTAGAAAGCTATTGGACGTCCCCTTCCCTTACTATGTCCTCCAGCTTAACAATAAAATATTTTTGACGTGACACCTTAAACTAGATATTATTTCTTTAGACCACACTGCCGTTCTATGACGAACAAAAAAATGACCCGAAAAGTTTATTTTGTATAAAGATGTCAGTTTCAATTATGTTATTTTAGAAAATTACTGATGTATATGTGATCGAGATATCTGGAATTTTGCACCTGTTTTTTCTTCTTCTTTTTCACTGTCTAAATAAATGGATTTATCCCCATTTGAAAATTTATTTGTTTGTTAACAATAACATTATGAAATATCTCAAGCCGGTGTCTAATCCTAGCTGGACATTCTTCTATCAGATGCCTTCTTGTTTCCACATTGGCCGTCTCGCATTTTTGGCATAATGGGAATTCAATCCTCTATATTCGGGAAAGATATTCCGAAATTTCCAACTCCTGTTATGGCTTCTGTAACCATTTTCGTCTTGGAATTGTAACCTTTTCAGTCGTAGAAAATGTTTAGTCAGGGTGAAAGCGCTGTCTGTGAATTTTATATTCAAATAGTACCCAGCAAATAAAATAGGGTTTTCAGTCTCAAGTTATTTTTAAATTCAAATGGTAATATATACAAAAACGAAAATTTAAGCATCTAACAGCTGCTCGGACATTGTATAAATTTATAACGTTTAACAGTAATGTGTAATGTATAACGGTTATATATAACAGCATAACGGTACAATATCTATACAATATCAAACATTTCGTGGTAACGAATTGTTTTAAGGAGCAGTTAGTTAGGGTTAATAGTAGCTGAAATTCGTAAATACAGAGACTTTAATGACAATTAATGTAAAAAAATAGTTTTTATGATTTTTCTAAATGTATAAAATTCTTTAAGTTTAATGTTACCCATCAATAGCTACAAGTCTGAAAATATTTTCCTGGTCCTCAAAAAAGAGGAGAACTTCCCAAGAAACAAAAGTGATCGTAATGAAATTCACACTGTCACATTTGTCATATTAGTAAACCCTATTTTGGAGGTTTGAAGCTCCTATTTAGAAAAATATGGTATCTGGCTTTTTTTTTAAAGAAAATCATGTAGGTATTTTCCGAAAACCACGCTGTTTTTTCAAAAACGAACAAGAAAACTGTTTATCTGCTTATGATGCTCCTTGTGTGAGTGATCGAAATATCCAGAACTTTCATCATTTTTTTCGCTGTCTAATAAAAGGATTTATTCCTATTTGAACTATTATTTGCAAGAAAGATCACGGATTCGTGTTTATTTGTTTGTTAGTTTTTTCCCTAGGGGTGATCATTACGAATCGATGATTCTAAAAGGATGAAAGAAGGTTCATTCGAACAAAAATTGAAAGGTTTAATGTCCCTTTTAAGTGACCAAAAAGATTCTGCCACGGGAAATTGGCGCTTTCTGCCATTTTATAACACCATACTACGACTACATTTTATAAACATTTGCTAGATGTTTTCCAGAGAAATTGCCTACGGATTGTTCTGGGTACCTTGCTGACTGACCGTATTTCAAACAGTAGGCAGTATGAAATATGTGGTTCAATCCCGCTTTCTTGGGCTATAATAAAAGAAAGGTTATGATGGCTGGGGCACGTTCTGTGGATGAAGGATGACAATTTGCAGAAGATTATCCTTTTCGGCCAACCGCTTAGGGCTAAACGGGAAGCAGGTCGTCCTCGTCTGGGGTGGGATGAAGTCATAAAGAAAGATTTCAAGGAAATGGGAAGTTCCTGGGAGGGCGTAAAACGGGAGGCTTTAAATAGGTTGGGATGGAGGAGGAGCGTACGTAGCTGTGTTGACCTCAGGTGGCTTGGTGCTGTTGTGAGTTTGTATTAGTAGTAGTAGTAGTAGTAGTAATAGGAGTAGCAGTAGTAGTAGACTACGACTTCGTCCCAAAGAGGACCAAATTACTATCGATTGAAAATTTTTGGCCAATTAATTGAAAAGTATCAAAAAATTGTATATTGAATTCCCCAGCTACAGAGGAAGTACGGCTAGGCAATGGTGCATTCGTTCCTGAAAAGTCATTTGGTACATACAAGATACATGGTTAATATGTAAATTTACCGTAATGCTTGATTTAACTAAGTTGATTCAGTTCATTTTCTATGAAATTTTGTTTAGTGATGTACAATTGGGCATCAGCTATTATGGACAAGGAGTGGTGGGTCATAGTTTAGGCGGGGGGGGGGGGTTGACAGATCCCAAAAAAGGGCATCTCAATGTCCATTTTGTTAAGCACTCCATGAGGCTTTAGAAACAATATAGAAAAGAGTAAGGGGGGAGGTGTTAGGAATAAATCTCTCATCTCTATTTATTTTAACGAAACCTTAATAAGGATGCTGCGACTTCGGATATTTTTGTTATAGCTTCGTTTAATGAAACTAATTTGCTTCATATTTCATGAAACTATATAAAGTGATGTGTACGTAGGCATCAGATTTTACGAGGGAGGGATCAATTGTGGAAGGAGGATGAATGATGCTTATTATTAGAAACGTTTTCATTGGAAAATATATATTTTTTTTCAAGCCACAGAAAAAGTAATTGACGGCTATAATGTGCATCTTTGATGTAAAAAAGTATTTTCCGAAGGAGGGAAGGTGGGTCATTTTCACGTGAGGGGAGAAGACTTATGCCTCTAAGGTCAATTCTAATGCTCAAATATCCTAAATCTGCTTGAGGAAAATGTTATCTTTCTTGATTCCCGAGAATAATTTTTTCAATCCCTATGTTGATGGTGCTAGTGGGGGACTAATAGAACCCTCCAATTATGGCAATCTCTTTCTATCTACCATAAAAAATTATATTCATATGCCTACCGGCACAGAGTTGGAAAAGCCAAGACGGGTATCATGAGCCACGCCATGATCTTCCTTAAGTGGAAGGAAGGGGGGGGGGGCTATTAATTGCTGCTAGGAGCTTTGTTTCATTGATTAAAATGGTGGTGTTTCTGTTTTCCTATTTATAAACAAGGTTTCAATGTATTTAAGTATCAGAGAACCCTATTGTAGGGATCGCGATGGCTTCAACCGCGTATAAGATAAAAAGTCACGCTTAATTTCCATCATAAATACAATAATACCTCTCTTCGTCCACCCAAAATTCTTTAATTGATATATTACTAAGAACATGTTCAACAAAAGAAATTCTCATAAGGATTTATGACAAAATATTCAAATTTTGTCTAAAATTGTAATCACAATTTGGTTCGGCCTTATCAAAATTTGGAAAACGATCAAAAACTAAATTTTAAAAATAAAGATTTTTAACATGAAATAAGGAGCAATACTAAAACCTAAAGCAAACATAAATTACTCTGTACACAAGTGGGGCTGTGCACTCCTTAACCCCAAGCTTTTTAAGCTAAAGATTGATTTTTGTCCCAATTCTTTAAGAACAACTGCTGAACATAAGGGCCGTTTATTTGAAATAAGAAACTTTAATGAAACACAGCAAAATTTTAGCATAACTAGGGAAGGTAAAGGGGGGGGGGGTGTATATCCCCTTTATACCCTAATTAATTTGTGTTTTTCTTAAGTTTCAGTGTTGCTCCTTACTTCCTGTTCAAGTTTAAGTGATTTTTTTTTTTTTTTTTTTTTTTTTTTTTTTTTTTTTTTTTTAGACATTTAATACAATATCACGATGATACCTATGAAATATATACATTATTAACCCTTTCAGTTACTTGGTCATCCACTTGACGTTAACTTTTATATCTTATTTAACGGGGCCACAGATGCTATGTATGAATTTTGTACTTGAACGGTTGCTGGGGAAATCAATGGGATTTTAATTCACTAAAATTTTTCAGATTACAATAGTACCCACGGTATAAGTTTACCCCCTCTATTAATCTAAAAACCATTAAATCTTTCAATCACCACATCAGGGATTGGACATTAACATTTATTACAACTTTAATAGTCGCACTCATACTTTCTATGTATTTATTTATCTGAATTGTATTAGAAAGAAAAAAAAACATAGCAAACATTTTAACACCAACATATAGGATAGTTGTCTCTCTATTTTGTAAAGCTCTTGTCTACATTTTTATAATTTAATTTGTAGGTTTCAAAAGCAATGAGCCAATCTGATTTTCCATGAAAATTTGCTGTTTTTTTAGTGCTTACAAGCTATACCTATTTGTAGTAACGCTACACGAGCCTCTGGTTATGGTATCTAGGTATTTAGTTCTGAAATGGTAGCAGAGTTATGCCTGAAGCATCTTTCTTTCGACAAGTCAACACATGCTGTTCATGAATTAACCAGTATAGACCGATGGATTAAAGAACACTTTTTAACAAGCACGTACAGAACAGCAATATCTATTTAAAGCTCTAAATTATTAAGTTTTTAAACTTAATAATTTATAAATTTTGAATAAAAACTTAAAAAGTTTTTGGTATAATCCTCAAAAGCAATGGACCTATCTGAATTTTTTTTACAAAATTTGTTTTTGTGTTTTTAAGTGGTTTTGATAAGTTTTACCCGCTGTGCATATTTGTAAAAACTCCACAAGAGTTTCTGGGGTACGCACCTTCACACAAGTGGAGAGGTCAGTGCAGTTGCAAAAATAGTCTGAGTGGTTGCAGCTTACAGACTATCAAATTTAATTAGATATGTTATAACTATCATATCAGGTTATAGCCCACAAAGTGAGTGATGCAATTTTGTTATGGTTACAGTTTTTCACTATTCATGTTTTTTCTATTAAGTCAGTGGCTATGACAACAAGCTTTGATGGCACCACTAGCTGTTTCTGTTCATATTGGGACATTATTAACTTTGAAGTTGAACTTGAATATTAAACTTGAAAAACATGGTTATAAATTAACACAGAAAGCGACATTAAAACTTAGACTAACAAATTTCCCTCTCACCCCCCCCCCCCAACACATAGTCCCTACATTTTTGATAGTACTTTACTGAAAGTATTATTGAAGGCAACGAATATAGTTAGTGGGTAATTTCCAGAATTTTATTCACCGATTGCTTTTCAAAATACTTGAACTGAAATTAAGTTGTTGTAACAACGCCCATCAAACATTATCTTCTTATCCCACTCTTCTTGTATCATAAAATATGTTAATAGATTTTTTTTTTGGGGGGGGGGGTAATCCTTAGAGATAAAGTATGATAGTTTGTAGTTTCTTACTTGTTATAACCCCACTTATCGGCGTCTGGACACCACTTGCTTCATTAACGGCCGTTCTTGAAAAGGAGCCAGTGACAGGAAAAGAAGAGAGGAAAGAGCCAACTACATTACTTGCTCCAATTGCGATAATTTCTTGCGATGCATCCACTTTCTTTTTTCCACCAGCTAGAATAAATCTGTTTTACAAAGTTATTGTCAACTTTAAATTCCTAATTAGGGATTGAATCCCCAAATCTCCTAAATTCTGAATTAGGAAATTTACTTAGTTGGCAATAGTTATAATTTTCTGGTGGCTTTCGAGTTGCAATGTTGCCATATTTTGCAAATCAGACGTTTGTGTTTCTTAAAACAAATGCCTTATCTGTGTTGATTCGAAACTTCTATTCCTTTTATTATTTCTATTCCTAATTATTCCTAATTTTCCCTGATTTAAATTCCTAATTCAATTCCTAATTAGGCCAAAAATTTTTTGTAAATTGAGGCAAAGTGTAACTTAAAGCTTAGAATGAAAAGAACTTGCCCCATATAAGTTCCCTGTAATTTTAAAAGTTCCCTAATCTTTACACTAACATTATTGTTTTCTTTTATTGTCAATTTCTTTTATATGATGAACCTTTTTTGCAAAGTGCTAGATTTTAGGGGACACCAGCCACCCTAATACATGAAATAATTTATGTTTTTATTAATTCTAGAGCTAATATTTACTCTCATTTGAAGAAACTTGCTCTCTAATTAGGGCTGGTCTAATTATAAGTTGGGCTGCCACTCTCTTAAGCCCCCCTTTTAATGTTAAAGTTTCAATTTTGGATAGACTTTTTTGGCGGGGGAAAGAACTTAAAGGCTCAAAGTAATACATTGGGTCCTAAGTTTTTAAAAGTGAAGTAGATTCATCAAACGCAATAACTGTTAGCTTAAAGCTCCGAACATATTCTCCCAAAAGAACAGAAGTTAGGAGGTAAATACTTTCCCTGTTTCATATTTAAAATAACAGCCAATCACAAAAATTTGGAGAATATGATCCTAAAAATGCCAAGTCTGAGGCTTCAGACATCCCTTCATTCCCAAAAGAACAAATTCATTAATCTTCCTCCTAATAATTGGCATGAAACAATTTTATACTGTGTTTTTGTATAAACGGTTTTTAATCAGTATACTTATAACGATTCTAAGCATTTTTAAATGGGCATTCTCGGCTAAAACTTAAAGGATATGCAAATAGCCTTTTGATGCTCTAATTCTGGTTGATAATTCAAAGGTCCCTTCCCCTTTTTGGGGACAATTTTCTCTTTTTTAAAATTGTTCAATGTTTTTAGGGTAATAACTTTCTTGGAAACAGGCTTGTAGAATTTTACATATGTGGATTAGCTTGAAGAGCAAATACCTTTGATACATATTTTGCTATCAAACATCCGTTTTTTAGAGCTCCAGTTTCTAATGACGAAAATCAGGCTTTACTTACCGCTGCTGTGTTTTGTGTTCTTTTTATCTGTTTTTTTTTTGGATTTTTAGTTTCTTTCTTCTGTCATTTTTTCTAGTTTTTCCGTCATTCTGTCTTTTTTTCAAATTAACTTCTTTTCTTTATTATTATCTATTTTGCTACTAAAACTTCCTATCTTTATGAAAAAAATATGGTAGTAGTTAAACGTTTTTTGAGACTATTTTGGTCTCGTGTTTATTTTTTTATCATTTAGTTTTACTTATTCTTAAACTAGCCAGAAGCAGCAAGCACATTAAGTGTATCAAAAGACAATAGCAAAGAGACCTCCAAAGAGCTATTACTTACTTTCATCGCCGGTTCCTAAAGATTTTACGATTCATATTGTTTGTCTTATTTGTCATGTTTTCATCTTTAACAAGCCAGAGGCAGCAAGTATATTATGCAGATCCTTATACTTTGGATTGAAGAAACATGGAAATAAATAAGCGATTAGTACGGAAATATTCACATTGAACGCCCGACCATTTATTTGATTTAAACAAAAACCCAGGTTATTTCTTAGGTAATATTTTTTAATCAAAATTGCAAAATAATATTGGCTTCCACCGCTTGACTGAGCTTGCAAAAAATCTCTTAAAATGTAAAATTCGAGACATGCGAGAACCTTAGAAATAGTTTTTCCTAAACTATAAGGTAAATATTTACCTAGAAATAATTGAAGAACTTTGATTTTCTACAAAAATTGGTAAGGTGCTTATAAATTTACACACTTAAAAAAGACACGTTAAATTTTAAATAATGTTGTCCTTTATTTTATTAATACTCAATACTCTTTGTCATCCCAATATTAACGGTAAAATACATGGAATTGAATATCTTACCAAAAGCCTTGGCTATAGCTACAGCTTCTAGAATTGCCACCAATGGTAGAATAATCATTGAAAATCCTGTTTCTGATAGCAGTTCTGGGAACCCCAAAATTATGTCTCCAGTTGTCACGTTGGTAATTTGAAAGGGGGGAAAGGCAAAGGGAGGCAAGCCCGCATTAATATCACCAATAAGCTTTAAGTTCCCATCTGACTCGGGATCATAAGTTGCGACAGCGATTCCAGCGCACACAAAAACACAGATGGCGTTACGAGCAGTTGATACGAACCAAATTAGTTTTGATAGGATTTTTGACTTTGTGCTGTATCCAGAAACTTTAACTCTTCCAAGTGCCTAAAATTGAGATTTCTATATTTATTAGATATTGAAAAGCTAAATATACTGTTTTTCAAAGCCTTTGCGATGCATAGCTGCGTTGGCCTTTGTTGGATGGGTGTCAGCCTTTTGAGAGGAGGGCAGGAGGCTTTAAAAAAAAAAATGCAAAAAATCCAGTTATATGAAAATCATGTAAAACAATTGGAGAAAATGTAAAATACAAGTTTTTTGGGGACTCAGAAGCTAAGGTGTGACCTAGACATACATAAACTTTTTTTATGGGTTAGAATTTTGGGATGGGGAGGGGAAGATAAAAAATCCTTAAAAGAAAGCAAATTATGCGAAAAATATAAGAAATTGGGAAAACGTATAAATAAAAGATTTTTTGGGGCTCGAAGCTACAATGTGACGAATATGAGAGTATCTGTCAAAGAGCATTTTTCAAGAGAAAATGTATTAAACCTACAAAAATTGCATGTGCAACTCAATACTTTCAAAATTTTTAATAGATTAGGAAGGTCCAACCTTATCCATGGCTAAGATTCAAAATACCCACAAGGTTGAAAATATCCACATACGAGTGGATTTTCCCCTATTCTAGTATGTCTATGAGTCAGGTGAATATTGAGACAATATAGACAATGTATAAAGAGAAGACAATATATATTGTCAAGCAAAAGAAAATATGCTCCAAAAATTCTCCGTCGGTGGGAGTCGACCCTTTGAAACTTTTGGTAGTTATCCAAAGCTTCAACCCGTGAATAAAACAGCCATCACCAGAGCTTGTCGTAATGTTTTAATGTGATTTTTATGATGAAAAATAAATAAAATGATAAACTGAAGAAATATTTGAAACACCTTCAAAATTTATTTACAAGTTCATTGATATATCAATAACCATCATCACCATGTTAAACGATGCTGTCTTATATTGTACTTATTTGTCTTGTTACTATAAAATCAGTATCATCGAATTCAATCATTATATTTAATCTTTTATCAAAAGTATGTTTGCATATTCTGGAAATTTAAGTAAAGCATTTCAAACATTTTCAAGCACATCCTGCACAAAATTCAATAGAAAATAAGATAAAAAATTCTCTAATAAAAGTAACGTTAAAACTTAAAACGAACAGGAATCATTCTGTTTAAAAGTGGGCTGTCTCCGCTTCATACTTCACTCTTTAAAGTCTCACAAGCACTTTGCTGAAAGAGAAGTCCGCTGCAAAATCGTGCTTTCAAGTGATGTGTTTGTCGATTGCCTTTCAAAACGTTTGAGCGTCATTTATGACGTTCATTATAGTTTATGACGTTCATTATGACGTTCATTTCAAAATTATGTCATTTAAAGAAAATACGGATAATTATTTATTTCGTTCACGAAGCCATGCTATAAAAATTTTGATTTTCAACTTTTTACGACGTTGCTATTGTTTACAATCGTTAATCTTTAAGCACTAAAAAAAAGGTCACTTTAGCGTAAAGAGTGAGAAGCTGAGGGATAAAAAACCACTATTGTATAGAAGAATTTTCTTCATTTAATGCTGTTCTTTACTTACATTTGAAAAGAACTGGATTTTCTCATTTAATTTCTATTCATTTGCAATACCATATTCGGTACAATCTAAATTTAAAGGGATCTCCCACCCCAGCCATCCATGGCCTCAACGCTAAATTTAAATTTTGTGCTGCATTATCCGTATTATTTTGATGGTTTTAAGGAAGATTTCAAAATCTAAAATTGTTTTTCAGGCCGTGATGTTCATACACTTTCAGGTAGGATTCATTGGAAAAACATTTCTATCAGAATTAACCTTTCCCTTCCATATTCATGCAGATAAGCACGTGATACTATATTTAAATAGCGACGGAGACCACATTGCCTATCCATCATAAGTACAACGCCAAATGAGAACAACGGGAAATTCTTTCTTAAGACAGTAAAACCTTAACCCAAAATGAATATTTAGACCCTATATCCATGGTCTCATTGAGGTAGGATTCATTGGAAAAACATTTCTACCAGAATTAACCTTTCCCTTCCATATTTATGCAGATAAGCATGTGATACTATATTTAAATAGCGACGAAGACCACATTGCCTATCCATCATAAGTACAACACCAAATGAGAACAACGGGAAATTCTTTCTTAAGACAGTGGAACCTTAACCCAAAATGAATATTTAGACCCTATATCCATGGTCCTCAGTAAAACAAATGAACATATAAAAGAAGCTCACATTCAAATGCAACCATTCAAACTAAAATCTTTTCAAAACAGTCCTAGCATCCTTACTTTAAGGAAGTTCTGAGTCCTGGTTAAACATCCTTGAAGTAAGATGCTATGACTCTTTTAAAAAGATTTTAGTTTTAATGGTTGTATTCTAATGTGGGTTTCCTTTATATATTAATTTGAACTGTTGAGCACAGTCCTTGGATATAGGGTCGAAATAATCATTTAAGGTTAGGGCTCCACCGTCTTAAGAAGAAAATCTCCGTTTTTTTATTTGTTGTTTGTATTTATGATACTATATTCATTGAAAATTAAAACAGGCTATTGCAACAAATAAAAATAGTAAACAAATCAAAATTCTATCAACATAGACAGATTTACATGAAACCCGGTCTATAGTTTCCTACAGTTCTCAACCTGTTCAATACTTATCCGAAGTAATTCTTTCCAGCCACCTAAAAGCATCTCGTAAATGTTACCTTTTATTTCACACTAAAATATGTTTGCAATAACAGAAGAGCCATTTTTCTTAATGCGTCCATATTACATATTCACTCCGTATTACATTACATGCATTGAAAAAGGCTAAAATCTATGCAAGTTGGATCAAGAACGATAAATGTTTGAAGATAAATGCGATTCTACTGATTATTACCAAAAAGTTCCTTTTATTGTTTGTTAATTGTTATTAAATTGTTAATTGTTATTATTGTTGTTAAAATTAAAGTTTCAGAGCCAAGGGAATATTGACATGTAAAAATTCTGGTGATATTGATTCTTGATATTTTATTTCTTATATTATTATTTAAATAACAATTATGAATTTTTTTAAATGAGCTTAAAATATATTACTTTAAAGAAAAGGGCAGTTAGAACAAAATGCAAAACATTAAGGATCATCTAATAACTTCGTCGATCAATATTTATCTATATTCAAGGTCATAATAAAATGGGGATCAAGGTAGGTGCCACCCTATTAAAGGTCAAAATTTATTTAGATTTAAACTCATTTATTTGAGTTGTATTTCTCTCTCCATCCATTCAAAATTCCGTTGTAAAATTGTTGTTATAACTGTTGCAAAATTTAACCCAAATATAAGTAGCCGGGAAAAATCTTAATTGTTCGGTGGAATAACAAAAAACTTAATAATATTCATTTTAATGTATAATGTTCATTTTTTTTTATTTTTACAAATAAAAATCAATATCAATTAAAACGAGCAGAATTCTATTTCAAAAGAAAATGTCCCAAAAAAACAGTTTTACATAGAAAATCAAAGAGCTACATTGAACTGAAGACGAACAGAAATAAAATCAATAAAGCTTAAAACTAACTAAAATCAAAACCAATGAACAAACGAGACCCAAAAACGAACAGAATTTATAATGAATTGCCATAATGAATTCAGTATAAATTCATTATTTATAATGAATTGCCAAGCCAAAGTTAAAACGAACAGAAATTACCACAAACAGGAGTTGGGTGAGCACCCCTAAGACTTCAAAGGGACAGAATGTCATTTGACCTTTACTTAAAATAAAATATATTTTAAAAGTTTCTTCTTTTATAACATCAACAAATCCAACGTTATTAAGACTTCCAGGGATGAATATCATTATATATTAAGCAATTAGTCCACTTTCTTTAGTCATTTTCAGTTTTTATAGAAATGTTCTTTCAATTTAGTTGTTCTTGTTGATGTTTTGACAACTGAGAACCCCATTGTTCCAAATACACATCTTATTCAATGTTACCGGTTTATAGATTTTGAAAGGGAAAAAAGTTGATTTCTTTTTTACCACTATTACCACAACATGTAAACCTTGACTAGCCTTGAGAAATAAATTTTTGTAGTTGTACTGTTGTTGATACTATGACATGTAAAAACACACTGCTCAAAATTAAAAATGTTTTCAGTAAAGCAAAATGACGCTTACCTATAGTTTTCTTAGGAAGAATTCACCCAACTCCTTTTAGTGGTAAGACTTTGACTTGATTATTCATTGCTATTCCTGTTCATTTTGGGTATAATTTATTCGGAGAGTGATTTCTGTTCCTTTTCAGTTTGAATTATTAATTGACTTTATTTCTGCTCCTTTTTGGTTTAATATGACTCTTCACTTTTCATTGAATTTTTTTTTAAGTTTTTTTTTACTTTTAAATTGATTACCAATAGCAAATCAAATTTGATCTCATTAATTTTGTAGCTATTCACTTTTCCTTGGAAAAATAGCATATAAATTGTCATTCAAAGCCTGCAACCAAGAGAGTCATCCTCATCATTGTTTTAACTAAACAAAATGCTCTATACTTCTGAAAAGCTGAACTGTAGCACGCGTAAGGACTTACTCTCATTCCAAACAATGCAACCAGAGCGGTCATCCCCATTATGGTGTCAGCCAAACGGACATCGTTTATATTTCTGAAAAGCTGGACTATAGCATGCAGAAATCCATCAGATTTGTAATTTAGACCAAACAGAGACTTCAGCTGTGTTGAAGATATGGTTAAGGCAGCTGCTGACGTAAAACCGTCAATAACAGCTAATGATATGAAATCCAAGAAAAATCCTAAAAAGGGAAAACTGGTTTACAAGATCTTACAACTAATATTAATAATAAAAACAGCATATTCTATAAACAAAGAGCGATCAGTAAAAAGTAAAAGTTATACATCAGTAAAAATTACTTAATCTATTAAATAAAAAAAAGTTCTTTTCAACTGAAAGTAGGAAGCAACTTTAAAATTAAAATGACCAGAAATTATTACGTATATGACGTGGGTTACTCCTCCACAACACCTCGCTCTGTATGCAAAAGTTTTTAGTACTTTTAAAAAAAGCTTCTTATTGTTCTAATTAAACAAACATAGTGTTTCAGGAGTCGTTCTTAAGCAATTGGGACAGAATTCAAACCTTAGGTTGAAAATGATCCCCCAAAAAGTCCGCGGGGAGAGGCCTGTAAGCTATGAAATTTGCCCATTGTTTACGTATAGTATTTTTTAGTGGGAAGTAAAGAGACACTTTTTTTGGTGGGGGGAGGGGGTTGTACTTGGGATGAATTTCTATAGGAAGAATCTACATTGGGGAGGGAAATTTCTGAGTGGTGAATATTTTAGGGCAGCGGTCACCATCTATGGTCCATGGACCACTAGTGGTCCAGGAAAATGTTTAGGTGGTCTTTTTTTGTATTTCATGAACATAAAAAAAAGAAAAAAAAATCAAGGAAACTTATCATGGATTGAAAATTTTAAAGGTACTTTTTATATTATAAAGCTTACGGCGACTGAAAAGGATAAAACAAAAAATGTATCAGCCTTCATCTATGACTTGATGCATTTCCTTTTGCCTTTATATTTCTGCGAAAAAGTTTCATTCTGTTTCAATTTCAATCCAGTCTCCAGTACTTGTTTAGTCATATGAAACCTATACATTCCTGATTTTCTGCAGCCCGGCATAAGCTCTTTGAAAGTAAACTAAGTGGGAGGCTTTGAATAGATTGGGATGGAGGAGGAGCATGCGTAGCAGTGTTGGCCTCAGGCGGCTTGGTGCTGCGGTGAGTTGTTTGTAGTAGTAGTAGCAATACTTATGTGAGTAAGTGCTCCGGAAATTGAAAAATGTGAAGTGCACAGCTATCAACTTGAAAATTATTTAGTCAATGGACTTTCCTGAAGCTATTGAGCGAGGCAAAAGAATATTTTACACTTCTTTGGAAAAAGCAAAGATAGAGCGATGAAAATAGTAATAATAGTCAGCTGATCAGTGAGTTAGACTTACCAGAGCATCCCCAGTTTTTGTCAGACAACATTACAAAGAACATTCAAAAAGGAGACGAAAATAAAAACGTAAAATATCAAGAAGATAGGATTCAGACTACCTGAAATTTGGATTTATTCAAGAACCTGGTAGTGAGCATTGCTCACTACCAGGTTCTTGATTATTACACTGCTGTGATAGAAAGAAAGGAGTTTCACAGGAAAGCTGTGTTGCGACTCAATTTTGATTGCAAAAAGTTTCAAGTTTTTATGGCATGGGGGGGGGTACTTACTGTCCGATTATTTTTGGCTTTAAAAAA
Source organism: Artemia sp. Qi Xiang Cuo (assembly GCF_049724085.1). Taxonomy (NCBI): domain Eukaryota; kingdom Metazoa; phylum Arthropoda; class Branchiopoda; order Anostraca; family Artemiidae; genus Artemia; species Artemia sp. Qi Xiang Cuo. The sequence goes on along the minus strand of NC_142797.1, from coordinate 73,281,269 downwards.
CGGATCTAGAACTTTCAATTTAAATCGAAGGAGGCTTTTTTCAAAGTCTATACAATTACCTCTTTGATAAAAACATTATATATGGACAATAGACAGCTTGCATAAATTGTGGAAAGCGATTGACAACAATGAATGGATTGACAAAATAGCTCCAATAAGGGGGTTTAGACCATTTCACTTACTGACACAAAGGGATCACGACTGTTTGGAATTGACCTTATCAGGAATCTGTGTGCCAAAGCAATTTTGCATCTATCACAGAGTATGTATTTTAACATTATAATTGGATAATTATAATATATTTCCTATGTGTTCTTCCCATACAAAACCCCTTCCCATAAGTTATAATCCCCCCTTAGTAAGTTATGCCCCAGGGCATAACTTACAACGCCTACCCCTGGGCCCTGGTGGGCTGTGTCGACACCGGAGTACTTTGTTGTCAGAACTTTGAACTATTTTATCAAAATGTCTATCTCAAAATTTTTATCTGATGCATTTAGGGCGTGAAGGAGGGACAGGAGCCAGTTGCCGTTCAATCTCTTTTGACTCTTAAAAAGTGAACAAGAACTTTCAATTTCCAATTAAATGAGCCCTCTCTAAAGTTTATACGAGCATCCCTTCCATAAGAAATAATATGAAGGATTCGGAGAATCCTTAAATTGCAACCCTCGCCCTGAGGGCTTTGGGGGAGTTGTAATCCTCAAAGAACTAATTTCCAGAACTTAAAACTACGTTAAATAAAATGGCTGTGTTAAAATTTTGATTGGATGTATTTGGGGCAAAGGTGGGCGTGAGAGGGGGGTTAGTTGCCCTCAAATCACTTTCAACTATTACAAAGGGCACTAGCCCTCGGAATTTCCAATCGAATGAGCCTTTTTTGAAGTTTCTACGACACACCTTCTATAAAAACCTTACATGCCCCCAGGGCATAACTTAAAACCCTGGCCCTGAGGGTTGTGGGGGATTGTCCGCCTCAAAAACATATTTTCTATCTGGAAATCAACTAACCAGATATTTTCTATCTGGAAAAAGGGCACTAACCCTTTGAATTTCCGATTCAATTTGCCTGTTTTGAAGTTTCTACGACAACGCCTTCTATAAAAACCTTATATGCCCCCTGGGCATAACTTAAAAATCTTGCCCTGAGGGTTGTGGGGGAGTGTGCTCCTCAAAAACATATTCTCTATCTGGAAATCAACTACACTGATGACTATCTCAAAAGTTTGATTGGATGTGTTTGGGGAAATGATGGGCGTGTGGGGGGGGGGGGGGGCTAGGTGCCCTCCAATCACATTCGACTGTTAAAAAGGGCACTATCCCTTTAATTTCCAATCGAATGAGCCTGTTTTTTAAGTTTCTACGACAACGCCTTCTATAAAAACCTTATCTGCCCCCAGGGCATAACTTAAAACCCTTGCCCTGAGGGTTGTGGGGGAGTGTCCTCCTCAAAAATATATTTTCAATCTGGAAATCAACTACGCTGAACAAAAAAGGCCTTCTCAAAATTTTGATTGGATGTGTTTGGGGGAATGATGGGCGTGGGGGGGGGGCTAGTTGCCCTCCAATCACTTTTGACTAATAAAAAGGGCACTATACCTTTGAATTTCCAATCGAATGAGCCTGTTTTGAAGTTGCTATGACAACGCCTTCTATAAAACCTTTTATGCCCCCATGGCATAAATTAACCTCCTTGCCTTTAGGGCTTCGGGTGATTGTCCCTCAAAAGATCCTGTTGATTATCTGGAAATCCACGACTCTGAACAAAATAGCTGTTTCACAATGTTAGTTAGTGTGTGAGTGAGAATGATGGGCGTGGGGGGGCGAGGGGAACTTCCTTAACATTTTACTGTATAAAAGGGTACAAGACCTGTGGAGCACCCATCGACTTGGCCTTTTTAGAAGTTTATACGCCAACACCTTGAATAAAAACTTTATATACCCCAAGGCATATCTTAAAACCCTTGCCCTGAAGGTTGTGGTGGAGTGTCCTCCTCAAAAACATATTTTCTATCTTGAAATCAACTACGCTGAACAAAATGACTATCTCAAAATTTTGATTGGATATGTTTGGGGAAATTGTGGGCGTGTGGGGAGGGGATAGTTGCCCTCCAATCACTTTTGACTATTAAAAAGGGCACTAGCCCTTTAATTTCCAATCGAATGAGCCTGTTTTGAAGTTTATACGACAACGCATTCTATAAAAACCTTATATGCCCCCAGGGCATAGCTTAAAACCCTTGCCCTGAGGGTTGTGGGGGAGTGTCCTCCTCAAAAATATATTTTCTATCTGGAAATCAACTACGCTGAACAAAATGGCTATCTGAAAATTTTGATTGGATGTGTTTGGGGAAATGATGGGCTTGGGGGGGAAGGGGACTAGTTACACTCCAATCACTTTCGACTATTAAAAAGGGCACTAGCCCTTTAATTTCCAGTCGAATGAGCATGTTTTGAAGTTTCTACGACAACGCCTTCTATAAAAACCTTATATGCCCCCAGGGCATAACTTAAACACTTGCCCTGAAGGTTGTGGGGGAGTGTCCTCCTCGAAAATATATTTTCTATCTGGAAATCAACTACGCTGAACAAAATGGGTATCTGAAAATTTTGATTGAATGTGTTTGGGGAAATGATGGGTGTGGGGGGGGGGAAGGGGGGCTAGTTACACTCACTAGCTCACTCACTAACTCAGGGCAAGGGTTTCCAGATAGAAAATATGTTTTTGAGGAGGACAATCCCCCACAACCCTCAGGGCAAGGGTTTTAAGTTATGCCCTGGGGGCATATAAGGTTTTTATAGAAGGCGATGTCGTAGAAACTTCAAAAAAGGCTCATTCGATTGGAAATTCCGAGGGCTAGTGCCCTTTGTAATAGTCGAAAGTGATTTGAGGGCAAATAACCCCCCTCTCATGCCCATCTTTTCCCCAAACACATCCAATCAAAATTTTAAGACTGCCATTTTATTAAAAGTAGTTTTAAGTTCTGGAAATTAGGTCTTTGAGAATTACAACTCCCCAAATCCCTCAGGGCAAGGGTTATAATTTAAAAATTCTGCGAATTCTTCATATTATTTCTTATGGAAGGGATGCTCCTATAAACTTTAGAGAGGGCTCATTTGATTGAAAATTGAAAGTTCTTGTTTACTTTTTAAGAGTCAAAAGAGATTGAAGGGCAACTAGCCCCTCTCCCTCCTCCACGCCCTAAATGCATCAGATAAGAATTTCGAGATAGAAATTATTTTAAAATAGTTCTTTGTTCTAATAACAAAAAATTCCGCTGTCGACACAGCGCAAAAGGGCCCAGGGGTAGGCGTTGTAAGTTATGCCCTGGGACATAACTTATTAAGGGGGGTTTATAACTTTTGGGAATGGGTTTTGTATGGGAAGAACAAAGAAGAAATCTATTATAATTATCCAATCATAAGGTTAAAATACATACTCTGTGATAGATACAAAATTGCTTTGGCAATTTTACTCCCCCAAAACCCTCAGGGCAAGGGTTTTAAGTTATGCCCTGGGGGCATATAAGGTTTTTATAGAAGGCGTTGTCGTAGAAACTTCAAAACAGGCTCATTCGATTGTAAATTAAAGAGATAGTGCCCTTTTTAATAGTCGAAAGTGATTGGAGTGTAACTAGCCCCCCTCCCCCCCCCCACGCACATCATTTCCCCAAACACATTCAATCAAAATTTTCAGATAGCCATTTTGTTCAGCGTAGTTGATTTCCAGATAGACAATATAGTTTCGAGGAGGACACTCCCCCAAAACCCTCAGGGCAAGGATTTTAAGTTATGCCCTGGGGGCATATAAGGTTTTTATAGAAGGCGTTGTCGTAGAAACTTCAAAACAGGCTCATTCGATTGGAAATTCAAGGGCTAGTGCTCTTTTTATTAGTCGAAAATGATTGGAGGGCAACTAGCCCCCACCCAATGGAATTGAATTTCCGATCGAATTAGCCTTTTTTGAAGCTTCTATGACAACGCCTTCTATAAAAACCTTATATGCCCCCAGGCCATAACTTAGAACCCTTGTCTTGAGGGTTGTGGGGAATTGTCCTCCTCAAAAACATGTTTTCTATCTGAAAATCAACTACGCTGAACAAAATGGCTATCTCAAAATTTTGATTGGACGTTTTTGGGGGAATGATGGGCGAGGAGGGGGGGGGGCTAGTTGCCCTGCAATCATTTTCGACTATTAAAAAGGGCACTATCCCTTTTAATTTCCAATCGAATGAGCCTTTTTGAAATTTCTACGACAACGCCTTCTATAAAAATCTTATATGCCCCCAGGGCATATCTTAAAACCCTTACCCTGAAAGTTCTTGGGGAGTGTCCTCGCTCAAAAACATATTTTCTATCTGGAAATCAACTACGCTGAACAAAATGGCTATCTCAAAATTTTGATTGGATGTGTTTGGGGAAATGATGGGCGTGGGGGGGGGGGGGGCTAATTGCAAACCAAACACTTTCGACTATTAAAATAGGCACAAGCCCTTTAATTTCCAATCGAATGAGCCTGTTTTGAAGTTTCTACGAAAACGCCTTCTATAAAAACCTCGTATGCCCCCAGGGCATGACTTAAAACCCTTGCCCTGAGGGTTGTGGGGGAATGTCCTCCTAAAAATATATTTTCTATCTGGAAATCAACTACGCTGAACAAAATGGCTATCTGAAAATTTTGATTGGATGTGTTTGGAGAAAGGGCGTGGGGGGGGGGGGGGAATGGGGCTAGTTACACTCCAATCACTTTCGACTATTAAAAAGAGCATTATCCCTTTAATTTCCAATCGAATGAGCATGTTTTGAAGTTTCTACGACAAGGCCTTCTATAAAAACCTTATATGACCCCAGGGCATAACTTAAAACCCTTGCCCTGAGGGTTAGGGGGGGAGAGTATCCTCCTCAAAAATATATTTTCTCTCTGGAAATAAACTATGCTGAACAAAATGAATATCTCAAAATTTTGATTGGATGTGCTTGGGGGAACGATGGGCGTGGGGGGGGGGTAGTTGCCCTCCAATCATTTTCGACTCTTAAAAAAGGGTCTAGCACTTTAATTTCCTATCGAATGAGCCTGTTTTGAAGTTTTTACGACAACACCTTCTATAAAAACCTTATATGCCCGCGGGGCATAACTTAAAACCCTTGCCCTGAGGGTTTTGGGGGAGTTTCCTCCTCAAAAATATATTTTCTATCTGGAAAACATCTACGCTGAACAAATTGGTTATCTAAAAATTTTGAGTGGATGTGTTTGGGGGAATGAAGGGCGTGGGGGGGCTAGTTGCCCTCCAATCATTTTCGACTATTAAAAAGGGCACTTGAACTCTCGATTTCCAATCGAATGAGCCCCCTTTGAAGCTTCAAATACGACCCCTTCCATATGAAGTGCCTCTGGGAAAAAAAAATAATAAGACATTGGAGCCGTATGACCTTTACTATAGGCAACGCTACAGCGTTGCCTCTGATAATACACAATATATGTGAATTTTATAAATGTAAACCCCGGGCTCTAAAAGAGGCTTAGTGAACCATACTAAATATTTTTTTTAAACATACATTCATTAAATTTGGCTTAGTAAGGACTTGTTTTATTTAATTTTCATTAAAAACAATTTTTGAAATTTTCAATAATTGTTTTTAATGAAAATTAATCAAAGGATTAGTGGCTAATGGTGATGCCTCTATAAAAGAAACGCGCCTTGACCTCTACCTCCTGGGTGGTGTGGAAAAGAGGTCGTGTTAAAAAAATGATTTTCTTTGAAATTTTTTTTAGTTTGAAGAAACATTGCCTAAAAAAAAGAAGGCTGAAAAAGAGAACAAGGAGGTTGTCTAAAAATGAGAAGCGAATCAGGAAGAGCTGAAACCAATCAGGAATCAAGTTGCACTGTACTTCATCCTTTTAAAGACATAGGAAGAAACCGAAGACAACGGTGATGGCAACGTTCTTTTGTTCCAAAGACACAATTGCGATGAAATTTCCTACGTGGCCGCACTTGCCAGCAAGTTATTGTCTATTCCTGCGACTAGTGTGACTGCAGAAAGACTATTTTTTGTGGTAGGCCTGATAGTGACTATGATAGTGACTTAGAAAAGAAATGGCCTCAGTCCACACAGAGTGGATAAGTTGATTTTCATTCACGATAACTATAGGCACATCCGGCAGTTAAAATATACTTCTGAAGTTTGCCTGAAGGAGTTTTTTTCGACGCACTAATATTCAAAGATAAATGATGAATTCTGTGATACGGTATTCGAAGTTTTGTATGCAGTAGTTTTCGACGAATAAAAAAACTACTGATTTTTATTATTAATTCTGTTAGAAAAACATAGCTCTTAGATATTTCAACTATTCTGCAAGGATTCTGAAATGCCACAGCCATTTCGTTTTTACCAGATTTCTACTTCTCTTGATGAATAATGAGTAAGACCTTCGTCCAGCCAGTGACTCACAAAGTTTCTACCTCATGAATAGGTAGAATATCTTGTAAATAAAAATTGGATTTGAGAAAGACTAAAATCTATTCTAAAAATTATATACAACAATTTTCTATATAAACCTTAAATGCCCCCAGGGCATAGCTTACAACCCTTGCACTGAGGGCTCTGAGGGGGTTAACATCCTAACAGACCTAATTTCCAGAACTTTCAACTATGTTGAACAAAATGGATATGTCAAAATATGGATTGGATGTGTTTGGGAAAATGGTGGGCGTGAGAGCCGCGTTAGTCGCTATCCAATAACTTTCAACTATTAAAAAAGGCACTAGCCCTTTCAATTTCCAATAGAATGAGCCCTTTTGAAGTTTCTACGACAACGCTTTCAATAAAAACCTTATATGCCCCCAGGGCATATCTGACAGCCCTTGCACTGAGGGCTTTGAGAGGGTTATTATCCTATAGGACAAAATTTCCAGAACTTTCAACTACGTTGAACAAATAGGATATCTCAAAATTTTAATGCGATGTGTTTGGGAAAATGGTGGGCGTGAGAGGGGCGTTAGTCGCTATCCAATCACTTTCAACTATTAAAAAAGGCACCAGGACTTTCAATTTCCAGTTGAATGAGCCCGTTTGAAGTTCCTACAACAACGCTTTCAATAAAAACTTTATATGCCCCCAGGGCATAACTTACAACGCTTATCCTGAGGGCTCTGGGGGGAGGGGTTGTCATCCTTAAAGACCTAATTTCCAAAACTTTCAATTACGTTGAATAAAATGGCTATTTAAAATATTGATCGGATGTGTTTGTGGAAAAGTCGGGCGTGAAAGGGGGGTTATTTGCCCTCAAATCGCTTTCGACTATTACAAACGGTACTCGTCCTTTGAATTTCAAATCGAATGAGCCCTTTTTCAAGTTACTACGACAAAGATTTCAATAAAAACCTTACAGGCCCCCAGGGCATAACTTATAAACCTTACTCTGAGAGTTTTGGGGGGAGTGTCCTCCTCAAAAATATGTTTTCTACCTGGAAATCAACTACCCTGAACAAAATGGCTATCTAAAAGTTTTTATTGGATGTGTTTGGGGGAATGATCGGCGTTGGGGGGGGGGGGCTAGTTGCCCTCCAATCACTTTCGACTTTTAAAAAGAATAATAGCCCTGTGAATTTCCAATCGAGTGAGCATGTTTTGAAGTTTCTACGACAACGCCTTCTATAAAAACCTTATAACTTAAGACCCTTGCCCTGAGGGTTGTGAGGGAGTGTTCTCCTAAAAATTTTTTTTTTCTATCTGGAAATCAACTATGCTGAACAAAATGGCTATCTCAAAATTTTGATTGGATGTGTTTGGGGGAATGATGGGCGTCGGGGAGGGGGGGGGGGCTAGTTGCCCTCCAATCACTTTTGACAATTAAAAAGGGTACTAGCCCTTTGAATTTCCCATCGAAAGAGCCTGTTTTGAAGTTTCTACGAAAACGCCTTCTATATAAACATTATATGCCCCAGGGCATAACTTAAACCCTTTCCCTGAGGGTTTTGGGGGGGGGGGGGGTGTCCTCCTCAAAAACATATTTTCTATCTGGAAATAAAATACGCTGAACAAAATGGCTAACTCAAAATTTTGATTGGATGTGTTTGGGGGAATTATGGGCATGGGGGGGGGGCTAGTTTCCCTCCAATCTCTTTCGACTATTAAAAAGGGTACAAGCCCTTACAATTTCCAATCGAATGATTCTCTTTTGAAGTTTCTACGACAACGCCTTCTATAAAAACCTTAAAAGCCCCCAGGGCATAACTTAAAACCCTTGCCCTAAGGGTTTTGGGGGAGTGTCCTCCTCAAATTTTTTTTTCTATTTGAAAATCAACTACGCTGAACAAAATGGCTATCTCAAAATTTTGATTGGATGTGTTTGGAGGAATGATGGGCGTGAGGGGGGGCTAGTTGCCCTCCATTCTCTTTCGACTATTAAAAAGGGTACTAGCCCTTTGAATTTCCAATCGAATGATTCTTTTTTGAAGGTTCTACGACAACGCCTTCTATAAAAACCTTAAAAGCCCCCAGGGCATAACTTAAAACCCTTGCCCTGAGGGTTGTGGGGGAGTGTCCTACTTAAATTTTTTTTTCTATTTGGAAATCAACTACGCTGAACAAAATGGCTATATCAACATTTTGATTGGATGTGTTTGGGGGAATGATGGGCGTAGGGGGGGCTAGTTGCCCTCCAATCACTTTTGACTATTAAAAAGGGTACTAGCCCTTTGAATTTTTCATCGAATGAGCCTTTTTTGAAGTTTCTACGACAACGCCTTCTATCAAAACCTTATATGCCCCTAGGGTATAAATTAAAACCCTTGCCGTGAGGGTTGTGGGGGAGTGTCCTCCTCAAAAACATATTTTCTATCTGGAAATCAACTACGCTGAACAAAATGGCTATCTCAAAATTTTGATTGGATATGTTTGGGGGAATGATGGGCGTGGGGGGCTAGTTGCTCTCCAATCTCTTTCGACTATCAAAAAGGGTACTAGCCCTTTGAATGTCCAATCGAATGATTCTCTTTTGAAGGTTCTACGACAACGCCTTCTATAAGAACCTTAAAAGCCCTCAGGGCCTAACTTATAACCCTTGCCCTGAGGGTTTTGGGGGAGTGACCTCCTCAAAAAAAAATTTTCATCTGGAAATCAACTACGCTGAACAAAAGGGCTATCTCAAAATTTTGATTGGATGTGTTTGGGGGAGTGATGGTCGTGGGGGTGGCTAGTTGCCCTACAGTCACTTTTGACTATTAAAAAGGGCACTAGCCCCTTGAATTTCTCATCGAATGAGTCTGTTTTTAAGTTTCTACGAATACGCCTTCTATAGAAACATTATATGCCCCCAGGGCATAACTTAAAACCCTTCCCCTGAGGGTTGTGGGGGAGTATCCTCCTCAAAAACATATTTTCTATCTAGGAATCAACTACGCTGAACAAAATGGATAACTCAAAATTTTGATTGGATGTGTTTGGGGGAATAATGGGCGTGGGGGGGGCTAGCTGCCCTCCAATCTCTTTCTACTATTAAAAAGGGTACTAGCCCTTACAATTTCCAATCGAATGATTATCTTTTGAAGTTTCTACGACAACGCCTTCTATAAAAAAAATTAAAAGCCCCCAGGGCATAGCTTAAAACCCTTGCCCTGAGGGTTGTGGGGGAGTGTCCTTCTCAAATTTTTTTTTCTATCTGGAAATCAACTACGCTGAACAAAATGGCTATCTCAAAATTTTCATTGGATGTGTGTTGGGGGAATGATGGGCGTGTGGGAGGGGGGGGGGGGCTAGTTGCCCTCCAATCACTTTCGACTATTAAAAAGGGTAATAGCCCTTTGAATTTTCAATCAAATGAGCCTGTTTTGAAGTTTCTACGACAACGCCTTCTATAAAAACATTATATGCCCCCAGGGCATAACTTAAAACCCTTTCCCTGGGGGTTTTGGGAGAGTGTCCTTCTCAAAAACATATTTTCTATCTGAAAACCAACTACGCTGTACAAAATGGCTATCTCAAAATTTGGATTGGATGTGTTTGGGGGAATGATGGGCGTGGGGGGGGGCTAGTTGCCCTAAAATTTCTTTCGACTATTAAAAAGGGTACTAGCCCTTTGAATTTCCAATCGAATGATTCTTTTTTGAAGGTTCTACGACAACGCCTTCTATAAAAACCTTAAAAGCCCCCAGGGCATAACTTAAAACCCTTGCCCTGAGGGTTGTGGGGGAGTGTCCTCCTCAAAAACGTATTTTCTATCTGGAAATCAACTACGCTGAACAAAATGGCTATCTCAAAATTTTGATTGGATGTGTTTGAGGGAACGAATGGCGTGGGGGGCTAATTGCCCTCCAATCACTTTTGACTATTGAAAAGGGCACTAGCCCTTTGAATTTCCAATTAAATGAGCCTTTTTTGAAGTTTCTACGACAACGCCGTATATAAAAACCTGATATGTCCCCAGGGCATAACTTAAAACCTTTGCCTTGAGGGTTTTGGGGGGGGGGGGGGTGTCCTCCTCAAAAACATATTTTCTATCTGGAAATCAACTACGCTGAACAAAATGGCTAACTCAAAATTATGATTGGATGTGTTTGGGGGAATTATGGGCGTGGGGGGTCTAGTTTCCCTCCAATCTCTTTCGACTATTAAAAAGGGTACAAGCCCTTACAATTTCCAATCGAATGATTCTCTTTTGAAGTTTCTACGACAACGCCTTCTATAAAAACCTTAAAAGCCCCCAGGGCATAACTTAAAACCCTTGCCCTAAGGGTTTTGGGGGAGTGTCCTCCTCAAATTTTTTTTTCTACTTAGAAATCAACTACGCTGAACAAAATGGCTATCTCAAAATTTTGTGTTTGGGGGAATGATGGGCATGTGGGGGGGGGGCTAGTTTCCCTCCAATCACTTTCGACTATTAGAAAGGGTACTAGCCCTTTGAATTTCCAATCGAATGAGCCTATTTTGAAGATTCTATGACAACGCGTTCTATAAAAACCTTATATGCCCCCAGGGCATAACTTAAAACCCTTGCCCTGAGGATTGTGGGGGAGTGTCTTCCTAAAAAACATATTTTCTATCTAGAAATCAACTACGCTGAACAAAATGGCTATCTCAAAATTTTGATTGGATGTGTTTGGAGGAATAATGGGCGTGTGGGGGGGGCTAGTTGCCCTCCAATCTCTTTCGACTATTAAAAAGGGTACTAGCCCTTTAAATTTCCAATCGAATGATACTTTTTTTGAAGGTTCTACGACAACGCCTTCTATAAAAACCTTAAATGCCCCCAGGGCATAACTTAAAACCCTTGCCCTGAGGGTTGTGGGGGAGTGTCCTCCTCAAATTTTTTTTCTATTTGGAAATCAACTACGCTGAACAAAATGGCTATATTAACATTTTGATTGGATGTGTTTGGGGGAATGATGGGCGTGGGGGGGATAGTTGCCCTCCAATCACTTTTGACTATTAAAAAGGGTACTAGCCCTTTGAATTTCCCATCGAATAGAGCCTGTTTTGGAGGTTTCTAAGACAACGCCTTCTCATAAAAACCTTATATGCCCCCAGGGCTTAACTTAAAACCTGTCCCTGAGGGTTGTGGGGGAGTGTCCTCCTCAAAAACATAATTCCTATCTGGAAATCAACTACGCTGAACAAAATTGATGTCTCACAATTTTGATTGGATGTGTTTGGCGGAATGATGGACGTGGGGGCTAGTTGTTCTCCAATCTCTTTCGACTATTAAAAAGGGTACTAGCCCTTTGAATTTCCAATCAGAATGATTCTCTTTTGAAGGTTCTACAGACAACACCTTCTATAAAAACCTTAAAAGCCCTCAGGACATATATATATATATATATATATATATATATATATATATATATATATATATATATATATATATATATATATATATATATATATATATATATATATATATATATATATATATATATATATATATATATATATATATATATATATATATATATATATATATATATATATATATATATATATATACATATATATATATATATATATATATATATATATATGTGTATATATATATATATATATATATATATATATATATATATATATATATATATATATATATATATATATATATATATATATATATATATATATATATATATATATATATATATATATATATATATATATATATATATATATATATATATATATATATATTATATAGTTAGTTAGTTAGTTTAACATAGTTAGTAGTGAATCTTTTCTGATTATCATGCATGGATGTATTTACAGCTCCTTCCTTTTACAAATCCATACAAGTGGTCCATCAAATAAAAAATGATACATTTAGTGGTTCATGAATGTCTAAAGGTTGGCGACCACTGCTCTAGGAGAAATTATTATACGAAATTCTTTTTAATTGTATTACATTCTCTTTGCCAAATTTTTCATGTGAAGATGTTCCGAGGGAATTATCCCGGTGCTTTTTCAAAGTTTTTTGATTTCCAGGAATTTTTTTCCACGGAGGGGGGCATTTCTGGAGTGATACAGAAACCGATTAAAGATTAAAGTCTTGCGCAAATCTTATAAAGTCTTATAAAAGAATGCCAAGGTGAATTTTCAGGCTGTTATAATTCTTTTGTCTGGTATTTTTTGAAAAACGGACAGAAATTAATCCATGTGTGTAATGTTGCCGCCTCCTGGATTATTCCATGGATTACATGGAATAAATTTACACTAAATTTTGACTGTTTGTCCCAATTTCTTAAGAGCGTCTTTTGAAGCACGGGGGGCGTTTCATTACAAATAGTAAGCTTTTTTAAAAGTGCCAATAGATTTAGCGTAAAGAGCAAGGCATTGAGAGGGGCAACCTTTCATATACGGGATTAATGTGCCAAAATCAAAATGCAAATTTTGGTTCAATTTTTCATGTACGGTTACTTTTCGATAAATAATTTCCACGGAAGGGGGCATTTCTGGAGTGATCGAGAAACCGATTAGAGATTAGTCGTATTCAGATGAAAGAATGCTAAGGAGAATTTTTCAGGCTGAATCGTCTGCAAGTAATTTTACCGTTGGGGGGGGGGGTTCTCAGCAAGGATGGAATTATCTGCAGGAAATATGAAGAGGGGGTTGTACAATACGTTGGATGAGATTTCTACGGAAGATTTTTCTTTGAAGGGGAGGGGTATATTTCGTAGAGGATGAGTCAGATTTATCGGTGTTATTTAAAAAACAAACAAAAATTATTCCATATATGAAATGTTGCCCCCTCCTCAATACTTTTCTCTTTACACTAAAGTTTTACAGTTTGTTCTAACTTTTTAAGAGCGTCTACTGAAACACGGGGGTCGTTTAATTAGAATAAGAAGCTTTTTTAAAAGTACTAACCACTTTAGCGTAAAGAGCAAAGTATTGAGGAGGGGACAACACTACATATACCGAGTAAATCTGTCAAAATTAATATCAAATTTTGTTTTAATTCTTCGTGTACGGTACCGAACCTGCATTTGTTGAAAAACTTTTATAAATTAAATAATAAAACAAAACAAGTTTTTTTTTAACTGAAAGTAAGAAGCGATATTAGAACTTAAAATGAACACAAATTATTCCGTATTTGAAAGCCTCGCTCTTTACGCTATTAAATAATAAAAACAAGTTTTTTTAAATGAAAGTAAGGAGCAACATCAAAACTTAAAACGAAGAGAAATTATTCCGTATATGAAACGGGATGTCCCCTCCTCAACGCCTCGCTCTTTACGCTAAAGTTTTTTATCATTTAAAAAATAGAGTTGTGAGAAAGAGTCTAACTTTAGCTTAAAGAGCGAGACATTGAGGAGGGGACATCCCCTTTCATATACGGAATAATTTCTGCTCGTTTTCAGTTTTAATGTCGCTCCTTACTTTCAATTAAAAAAAAATGTATTTTTAAATTATGTTTTTTAACATTTTTTAATTAATGCAGGTTTTGATTTTGGTTCACCGTACATGTAATGAAAACAAACTTTGCATATTAATTTTACTTTTAATTGTTTAAATGGCTTTCTCGAAAGTTGTTTAATTTTATATACGAACGTTTTTATAAGTAGTAAATACACGTAACTTGCGAATTAACTTACTTAACGAACTTCTATATTCATATATATATATTAAATACGTATATTAGGGGGTTTGCCCCCTAGTCAATAACTCACTCTTACGCTAAAGTTTGAAATGTGTTCTAATTCTTTAAAACTAACCTCTTAATCACAAAGGCCGTTAATTAGAATAAATAGCTCTTATGAAAGTACTAAAAATTCTTTGGCTTAAAGAGCGATGTATTGACAAGGGGGCGAACCTAATCATATTCTTTATAATTTCTGTTCGTTTTAAGTTTTGATTGTGCTCCTTACTTTCAGTTGAAAAACTTGTTGTTTTTTATATTTAATTTCTGATCGTTTTTTTTAATGATGCTGGGAACAGTGGCGTCGTTTGGGGATGGCAAGGGGGGCAGTTGTCCCCCAAAAAATGTGGAAAAAATCTTTTATATCGCCCCTTGACTCTCTGGATGTGGGACTTTTTTGCCCCCTCAATAAAAATATTGGACCTACGCCCCTGACTGGGAAATCCAGCGTCCCCTTCATAACAATGTCCCTTCTCCCATGAAAACTTCCTCCATTTAAAGATCTTCCAACATAACCCTCAACTCCCCCCCTCCCACTACCAGAAAAAAATCCCCGTGAAAACGTCTGTATACTTCCCAAAAACCAATATACTATATGCAAACATTGGGTAAAGTTCATAACTTTCAGCCCTCCCCCCGGGGATTTCTGGGAATTAAGTCATCCTAAAAGACAAAGTTATTATATTTTCGACCATACTGAACAAAAATGGCTATCTCAAAACTTTGATTGGGTGACTTTGGGAAAATATTGAGCGTGGGAGGGGGCCTAGTTCTCCTCCATTTTTTTGGGTCACTTGAAAGGACACTAGAACTTTTAATTTCCGTTCTAATGAGCCCTTCCACGATATTCTAGAACCACCGGATCGATGCAATTACCCCTGGAGAAAAAATGATCAAATAAACACCTATCCGGGGTCTTTCTTCTGGCAAAAAATACGAAATTCCACATTTTTGCAGACAGGACCTCGAAACCTCTACAGTAGGCTTATCTGATGCACTGAATCTGATGGTGTGTTTTTCATTAGGTTTTTATAATTTTTAGGGGGCTTTTCCCCCTTTTTTTAAAAACAGGCCAAATTTTTCAGGCGCTTAACTTTTGATGGGTAGGACTATGCTTGATGAAACATATATTTGAAATCAGCATGAAAATTTGATTCTTTTGATGTACCTGTTGGTATTAAAATTCCGTTTTTAGAGTTTCGGTTACTATTGAGCCGGGTCGCTCCTAACTTACAATTCGTTACCACGAACTGGTTGAAAGTCTTTATTGTTTTAAAAAGTTGAGCTATGCCAAAGAGTCAAACTTTAGCGTAAAGAGCGAAGCGTCAAGGAGGAATATACGAAATAATTTCTGTTCTTTTTAATGTTGCTCCTTACATTAAGCTAATAAAAAACGTTATTTTATTTGACTGTAAAAAAGTCAGAAGCTTCTCCAGTTATTCAGGTTATAATAGATTCTCTAGTTATCCAGTTATTCAATGCCCCTCCCCCTAATAGTATTTGCCAATATTTCTTGACCTAAGTCAGGTCCTAATTTTGCGAAAGGAAAATATAAAAAAAACTCTAGTTCTCATTAAAGATTATATATATGATTTTCCTATGGGAATTGAAATTTTATTTCTGAAAACTTGTTTTTGGGAATTGTTGTTTAAGATCTAATCAATCCATTAGGTTCTATTTTGGAATTTTTTTTTATTCAATGTTAAAACTTTTATAATCATATGAATATAGGCTCTGTGCTATATAAGCATCTCGGTAATTTTCTTATACTTAAAATACTCATAAAACATAGAGTGCATCTACATTCTCATTTAATGGTTTGGCTATAAGATTTATAGCCTATTAATTCTTATTAGGCCATCACCACTGCTTGTCACTATTTTAGTAATTTCAAGGATTGATTCAACACTCAATGGGATAATAAGTAAACCCACAAACCTAAATTAAATAGTCCAAGAATCAGCTCAATTAATCCAGAAGTGAAACATAGAAAAACTGCCACCTGTGGTCCGAATTTTGTAACAGCAGGATATATTGTTATAGCCAATAGAGCTACAGGGCCAATTGCCAAAGACCTTGTGCCCCCGAGAATTGCGTAAACAAAACCGCCCATAATTGAGGCATATAAGCCATACTGAAAAATAAAATTAATATTTCAGAGATAAATACAATCAAATTAGTAATTAGCACTTGAAATGTGAAAATCTTTTTTTGTTGCGTATTGACAGTTAACATTTGTTTTGGCCATCTCGATGGGCATAAAAGGAATCAGAAGCAACGCTCTAGCGTTGTCTTAGTAAAGGGTCACGTGCCACTTTTAGGCGGACACTTCTTGTCTTCAATCCATCTAAAAGTTTTCTAGGAGATTACTTCGAAGATCAAGTTGAATTAACACTATTCTAGGAATCGGTATAATGATCAAATTGAAACTTTTGGGGGATGTGTTTGCGCCAAGGGAACCTCAAGATTTTGACTACTGGAGAGGGGGCAGAGATAAATCAAAACCCATGTGTGTATACGTCTCCAGGCTATCCTAGGGATACAGAATCTTTGCCTTCGAGCTGCTTAAAAGTTTTTACGCATTAAGCCTCTGCGGCACTTAAAATCCATTCACGGTTAAGTAGCGAGGTAAATCGAAAGATACTATGTGCATCCAGGTTATCTAAATAACCAAAAAAAAAAAACGTATTGTTTTAAATAAATTTCTTGTCAGTAAAATCCAAATGAGGCTCCGGCCCTTAGAGCTCACTCCTGTTTGTGGCAATTTCCGTACCTTTTAAGTTGATTATCTGTTTCTTCGTATTCTTCGTTATATGTTACATGTGTTCATTCATAGTAATTTCTGTATTTTTGAAAATTTTCTGTTACTACTTTATTTTGTTACTTTAGGTTTTGATATAACTCTTTTATTTTCTTCTTTTTTTGCAAAAAGTTTTTAAGTTGATTAATAAAAGTGTTGGTCAGAGTTTTTATCTAAGAATGTAACAGTGCTGCCTTTTTTATGTTTTTTTTTTTTTTTTTAAGCGCGGCTCTAGATTGCTAATCTAAGACTTAACATTTATTTTTAATCTATGACAAAGTGAAAATAATAGTTAATCAAAATTATAAATTAAATAATCATATAACATTAATGTAAAAGCAATTACAAAAATCTAGTCAGTGAAGCTCGTTTATTTTAAGTAACAAAAAATAAAGAGAAGTTTAACAGCTTAATCTTTAATATGAACAAATACAACACAGTAAAATAAGCTGGCAAAGTATTACCACGGAACGTACAACTCCTAAGAGGCTAAAAAGAAAAAAAATGCGAAACACCCTTAAAATATATGCATGTATATAGTAATAATTTAATGCGTTGTACTAACCTAAACCGCGCTAAATAAGGATTTCAATTTATTGGAAACATCCGAACTGGGCTTGGTTGTTCCCTTAGCCACCTTTCAGTCACTCAAACATTTGTTTTCTCTTTTTTGGGAGAAAGAGGAAATGAGAGAATTGAGGCGTGTACAAATGAAAAAAATTGTTTATTATATGAATATTATAAGAAAATATAGTAAACTGGTAAAAAGTTCTAATGACAAAGTTGTCGAATCCTACAGATTCGCTGTTGGTACTATCATTAAAGGTGTATACTATGGAATACGCATGCCTAGTACCTTTTGCCTCCTTAGGTAGGACTGTGTTAGGATGGGTTGAGTGGGGCCTAATCCCTCTTCATATAAAGAAGGATTTTTTTTTCGTGTTTCAGCTCTTTGGTTTCATTTGAAAAAGCTTCAATCTTTTGTTTTTATTTGTAATGTATAATTGATGGGCTTCTCAATTTCAGTAACTTATTCAGGGCTTTAACTTTGTATGAATTAAATAAAAAAAACAAGTTTTTTAAACTGAAAGTAAGGAGCGACATTAAAACAAAAACGAACAGAAATTATTCCGTATATGAAAGGGGCTGTCCCCTCCTCAACGCCTCGCTCTTTACGCTAAAGTTTTTTATTGTTTTAAAAAATAAAGTTGTGAGACAGAGTCAAACTTTAGCGTAAAGAGCGAGGCGTTGAGGAGGGGACAGCCCCTTTCATATACGGAATAATTTCTGTTCGTTTTAAGTTTTAATGTCGCTCCTTACTTTCAGTTTAAAAAACTTGTTTTTCTTATTTAATTTCTGATCGTTTTTTAGTTAATGCAGCTTTTATTTGCATAAAAATTTTACTTTTCTTTTGCTAAATGGATGTCTTTACAAATTATCTTACGTAACTAACTTCTATATTCGTATATTTTTCTTCTGGCAAAAAATACAAAGTTGCAGATTTTTGCAGATATGAGCTTGAAACCTATGTAATAGGGTTTTCTGATACGCTGAATCTGACGGTGTGATTTTCATTAAAATTCTTTCACTTGTAGGGGATGTTTCCCCCTCTTTAAAAAATCGAGTAAATTTTCTCAGGCTCGTAGCCTTTGATGAGTAATACTAAACTTAATAAAATTTATATATTTAGGATCAGCATTATAAACACATTCTTTTGATACATTTATTGACATCAAAATTTCGTTTTTAAGAGTTTCGATTACTATTGAGCCGTATCGCTTGTTTTTTTATTGTTTTTTTTATATTACGTATATGTTATTACTTATATAAAGGGGTTATACCCGTAGTAAAAAACACGCTCTTTAAATTAAAATTTAAAAACAAATTTTATTAACAAAAACTAGAAAAACAAAGGACGTGTAATTAGAAGAGATATCTCTTTTTAAAGCACTGAAAAAACTGTAGCGAAAAGACCGAGGTCTTGACTTGGGGGAGAGCCCCCTCACATACGTTATAATTTCTGTTCGTTTTAAGTTCTAATATTCCTTCTTACATTTCAGTTGAAAAAACTTGTTTTTTTTTATTTAACTTCTGATCGTTTCTTAAATAATGCTTGGAAATCCGGCGCCCCCTTCATAGAAATGTCCCTGATCCCAAAGAAACATCCTCCAAGGAATTATTCTCAATAGTAAACCCCTCCTCTAGCCCCCCCCCCCAGAAAAAATCATTCCTGAAAATGGTTGTATACTTCCCAATAACCAATAAATAATGCTGGCAAGTCCGGCGCCCCCTTCATGGCACTTTCCCTTCCCCCATGACCCCTTCCGTCATTGAACGATCCTTCCATATAGCCCCCGACCCGCTCCGTCCCCCCCCTCCCCGACCAAATAGACTCTGACAAAGACTGTATGATTCCCAATAACCAATGCTATATGTTAACATTGAGTAAAGTTCATAACTTTCAGCCCTCCCCCTGAGGACTTTGGGGGATCAAGTCATCCTAAAAGACATTTTTATCATATTTTCGACCATGCTGAACAAAATGGCTATCTCAAAATTTTGATCGGGTGACTTTGGGAAAATGGGGCGAAGAGGGGGCCTAGTTGCCATCCAATTTTTTGGGTCACTTATAAAGGGCACTAGAGCTTTAATTTTCCATTCAAATGAGCCCTCCCCCTATATTTTAGGACCACTGGGTCGATACGATCACCCCTGGGTAAAAAAAAAAAAAAACAAACACACAAATAAACACGCATCCGTGATCTTTCTTCTGGCAAAAAATGGAAAATTCCACATTTTCGTAGATAGGAGCTTGACACCTCTACAGTACGGTTCTCTGATACGCTGAATATGATGGTGTGTTTTTCATTAAGGTTCTATAACTTTTAGGGGGTATTTCTCCCTTTTTTTGAAAATCAGCCAAATTTTCTCAGGCACGTAACTTTTGATGGGTAGCACTACACTTGATGAAAGTTATATATTTGAAATCAGCATTGAAATCTGATTGTTTTGATATATCTATTGGTATCAAAACCCGTTTTCTAGAGTTTCGGTTACCATTGAGCCAGGTCGCTCCTTACTTACAGTTCGTTACCACGAACTGTTTGATTTAATATACTTCTTGAATTATCCAAGATCTCAAATGTGAAGGAAAGATATTTGTGCATTCACTATGCAGGGCCATATAATTTTTTTTTTTGGGGGGGGGGGCCTACAAGTGGATTTTTCGGGGGTGGGTTGCAAAAAAATAATAATAATAAAACGCACAAAAACTTTTTTAGATTCATTTTTGTTTTATTTTTATGAGTCAGATAAACCTTTCGGAGGGGGGGATCCAAACCCCCTAACCCCTTCCCCTCCCCTGGATACGGCCTTGACGATGTGTGACTATATTTATGCGTCTTTAAAATTACACGGAACTTGTTAGCTTCCGTATGTAAAGGGGAGAGAGCCCTTTCCCAACTCTGGATACATTATAGGCTGCAACAAATTATCATGACTATTTATTGGAGGTCTGAAAATCATTCTATGGTATTGAACTCTGTGATGTCTTCAGAATCATAGCAGTAAATGGTCTGGGTGATGCATACCGTGTAATGCATAACTGTTCTGTTTTGGAGCCAAGATACTATTGAACAAAGTCTCTTGCGTAAAAAGGGATGATAGGTATAAAAGCCCTTCTAAGATATTTAACCCAGGGGCTTAATTTGCTTTGTGGCTGGGGGGTGGGTGGGGTGGAAACTGCCCATCCAGACCTCATTTTACCCACCCCCTCCAGATCTCAGTTTAATCCCTCCCCCAGCTGAAATCTAGTTTCTGGAAAAATACTTGTCAAAGCTAAAATAAGCCTACCTAATTCAAGCATCCAGAGAAACAGGTTATTTTTGTTTGGTAAATCTTTGCCCTTATGGTACTTTATGGTTCATTTTTCCTTTTTCACTGTCATTTTCACTTCATTTGGGAAAATTGGCTCCAACTTTGCCCTCCCCTCTTAGGATTTTGATGAAATTACGCCACTGATTAAAGCTATCACCATGAAAATGCCTAGAGACTCAATAACAACCACTGGATCTTAAATATATAATTAAAATTATATTATGTAATTAATTATATAATAATAATTAATCCTATGTAATTAATCCTGAAAACGACTGTAAAAAGAACAATCAGGCAGTTATGTAAATATGTAAATGAATCTTTGACATCAACGAGTGAAACTTGATATTTATGTTATTTTTCGTGTGGAGTGTAATTCAGAATACTGTTCTGTATGGCCTGTTTTATTTTTCTTATAATAAATTATTATTATTATTAATGAAGATTACATTAGAGCCAGATCTTACATAAATTATAAAACGGCATAAATAGTGAAGCTCAGCCATTTTCTAAACAAAATTAAACGGTTTATTATCAGGTACTATTTAAGCCTCGAAAATTATCTATCATTGCTATAAGCACAATTGCTAAGTGGCTAACTATTTGTCCAAATGCTTCTCACGGTAAAGCACTACAAGAAGCGACTATTTCAGGTTAGTTATTGTTAATAAGAACGGTTTTTAAAAATGAATAGCTAGTTGGTGAAATATATTCCAAAACACTTTGGCTAGTCACGCCCCTGCACAGATCTAGCATGCCATCAACATAAATCCTACAGGCGTGATGATTTACGTAGCTTTGTTTGTCCCAGACGGACGAAAATAATATTTATAGCATCAGATCATCAACAAGCATATATTCTTTTGTTCCTTTAAGTAGAACAAATATTTCCTAGGGAAAACTGCCTAAACGACGTAGACATCAAGGATTTCCGGTAAACGTCTAGGATAAACTAATGACATAGTTTTTCGACAACTACACTTTTCTATTGCTTACTGAAAGCAGAAAAACTTTATATTTAGTTACTTTTTTCTACGTTTAAAGTTTTTTTTCCGATTTTATTTTTATCTTGTGTGCAACCCAGCACAAAATCTTTTTTTAGTTAAAAGGAATGAAACAATATTTACCTGTGGTGGTAAGCCACCTACGGTTGCATACGCCAAGCTTTGAGGCACCAATGTCAATCCTACAGAGAATCCAGCAATAAGATCAGACAATAAATTGTCTAATTTGAACTGTGGAAGCCATTGTAAAATAGGAAGTCGACTGTATAGTGTCTTTTTTCGAAAAATCTTTTCTTTTTTTGCCTGTAAAAATGATTTCTTTCTTCCGACGTCTTGCGGGTTTTCCACCTTAAAAAGATATAGAGTAAAATAAGTGGAAGGGATGAAATGCATAGTAGAAACGCAATTAAACTTAGAATTGCTTGAAATGAAAATAAGATATCACTTTAAAAATAGCAGGTACAGTAGATAAATAATGACGAATTAAAAGAAGTTACGTGGAATAGGGATATAGTCCTAAAACAGTGATTGAAATAAAACATAGGCGAATATTAAGGCTGTGTATGCAACAGCCTTCTTTAGCGAAAAACGAAACCAAAGAAAAAACATACAAATTTAACTAAAAAGGAGCCAATATATAAAAATAAAAATTTGAACCAAAACAAGTATCACCACTTATAACTATTAAATTAAAAAAAAAGTTTTTTCAACTGAAAATAAGGAGCAACATTAAAAGTTAAAACGAACAGAAATTATTACGTATGTGAGGGGGTTCACTCCATAGTCAATACCTCGCTCTCTACGCTAAAGTTTGAATTTGGTTCGAATCACAAACCCCTGAATCACAAAGGCCGTTTAATTAAAATAGATAGCTCTATTCAAAGTACTAAAACAAACTTTAGCGTAAAGATCGAGGTATTGACTTGGGGGCAAACTCCCCTCATATACGTAATAATTTTTGTTCCTTTTAAGTTTTAATGTTGCTCCTTACTTTCAGTTGAAAAATCTTGTTTTTTTAATTTAATTTTTGATCGTTTTTTTAAATAATGCTCCCATTATTGCCACCACCACCCCTTTCCCAAAAGAAAAAATCCCTTATGAAAACGTTTGTATGCTTCCCAGTAACCAATACTATATGTAAAAAATTAACAAAGATAATAACTTGCAGCCCTTCCCCCGGGAACTGTGGGGGATGAAGTCATCCTCAAGGACATATTTATTATATTTTCGACTATATTGAACAAAATGGCTATCTCAAAATTTTGATCAGGTTACTTCTGGAAAAAAATTAACATGGGAGGGGGCCTAGTTGCCTTCTCTTTTTTTTGGTCACTTAAAAAGGGCACTATAACTTCTAATTTCCGTTCAAATGAGCCCTCTCACGATATTCTAGGACTACTGAATTGATTAAACCGCCCCTGGGAAAAACAACAATAAAAAAAAACAACAAATAAACACGCAACCGTGATCTTTCTTCTGGCAAAAAATACAAAATTCTACATTTTTGCAGATAGGAGCTTGAAACCTCTACAGTAGGGTTCCCTGATACGCTGAATCTGATGGTGTGATTTTCATTAACATTCTATTACTCTTAGGGGTTGTTTCTTCCTTTGTCAAAAATACGGCAAATTTTTCAGGCTCGTAACTTTTGATGCGTAATACTAAATTTGATGAAACTGGTTTATTTGAAATCAGCACAAAAACTCGATTCTTTTGATGTATCTACTGGTATCAAAATTCCGTTTTTTACAGTTTCGGTTATTATTGAGCCGGGTCGCTCCTTACTTACAGTTCGTCACCACGAACTGTTTAATAACATTGACTTCAAAGCTCACATAACTCACAGTGTTGCATTTGTTACAACAGACACATACATTATACAGTCATTACAAAATCAATTGTCAATAAAAATAATTATCTTTAAAATTCTAGAGACTAAGAATACCCAGTTAAGGCTTCATAAGTTTATGCACAATGGTGTAAAATTTCAGATCAAGTAATACAGAGGAGGATTAATTAATCCTTTTGCGTATGGGGTATTGGGAGTAGGGACTATAGCCTCAAAACGTACATTCGCTAGGCCCAAAATTCCTGAATTCTAGTGTAAGGTCCTTCTTATCCAACCTGAAAAAGGGGAGGAAGGATTTGGAGCAGGTAGGGACATCCCTTATAAATAATATTTATTCCTAGATCTTCCTTTAAAAAAACCTATAAAGGATGACCCTAGAATTTACTTTTTATACTTCAGACCTTGAAGCTCTTTTGTACGAATATTGAAATAGAATGTTAGCTATAAGGGGTTGAGTGGGGAGGGGTGGTAGTTTCCCTTGCATTTGAGATAGACCTAGATCAAACAGTTATTATCACGAAAAATCGATTAAAGAGTGGCCTATGTAAAAAGCCAGATACTGGGACATGTCGATGTCGGTGGATTTTCTTTAAGGGAGGGAAGGGCCTACATAAGCCAAATAAGGGGCTTCTTAAGCCAAGCGTCAGTTTTAGATATAAAAAATTATGATTAAAGGTTAAATCTAGAATTATAAAGCACAAAAAGCTTCAAATGGGGATAAATACATTTATTTAGACACTGAAAAAAAACAGTACAAAAGTCCAGATATTTCGATCACACATACTGTGACCGTCTTCAGTAGAAATACTAAAATAATAAAATTGAAACTAGCATGTTTAGGCGCAGCAAAATAAATAACTTTTCGGGTCATTCACAAAATAATGAACTTCCGGATTATTCACTATAATATTTTCAGAGATTTTATTGACAAAGTTCATTCAAAGTCTGGATGTAAATTTCTTTCTTTAATCTTGCCCAAATGTAAAACAAATTTCCAATGAAGGGAGCGAAGCCTTCCGTGTCTACTAATTGCAAACCAAATGTTGAATTTATAGTTGTTTACTGGGTTGGTCTTATTTACCCATATATATGACATATTTTCGACGTAACATCTTTAATTAGTTGTTGTCTTCTGAGACTACACGTCTAAAATGTTTAGTTTTTCGTCGTAGAACGGCAGTGTGGTCTAAGAAAACAACACCTAATTAAAGTTGTTACGCCGAAAATACGAAGTATAAAGCGGGTGCTTAATTATCTGATTTAGGAAAATCCTAGCTTATTTTGAAAGCAATTAAATCTAAATAAACTCTTTTCCAAAACATGGTTACATTGAAGATAAACTATCGTTCATATAAGTGGCTTAAGAGAGCGGCATGCCTCCCTTCTTGTATTTAGCATAGACCTTATGGAATTAAAAACACAAGGAACTTAAATGTTAATTAAGTTTTTTTTCAAAAAAATTAAAAAACAGCGTTAAAACTTGAGACGAACAGAAATTATCCCGTCGAGGAGATGAACTCCCAGTTCTTCAGCTCTCTTCTCTTCATGTTAAAGGGGAAAAAGGGACCCCTTTAGCATGTATAGTATATAGTAGCATAAGAACCATTCTCTTGTTTGAGCTGTTCACAGGCCAAAGTTGTCGTGTTCATGCTAAAGTAAAATTTTACTTTATTGGGGGAAACAGGGACCTTTTCCCCCAATACATCAAGAACGAATGCTCTAGTACAAGAGCAATATGACGAACATTTTTTTTCATAATGCCTCAAAAATAGAAGATTTTTTTATTCATATTCACTTCATAAAAAAAAATAAACTATTAGTTCAAATATTTTGAAAGGCAATCAGTAAATAAAACACACACAACTACCAACTGGTTGTATTTCGCGGAACTCTAAAATGCTTACTGTTTAAGAACTAACTACTTACTTACGTACTTACTTAGGTCCCGGCCATCCTCGTGGGACGTTTTGGGGCCACTCCTCTTGCTAGCTCATGCGTAAGGGTTCGGTACGTTGCTCTATCTGGTGCAATACGTGACAACTGGGCTATCTTGAAATTGTCGAAGTGGAAGTTCTCCATCCATCGTTTTCGTGGTCTGCCTCGTGGACAAAGGCTATGGAGGGATCCTTCAAGGGCGGTTTTTGGGAAGCGGCTTGGCTCCATTCGCTTGACGTGGCCAAACCAGCGCAGTTGTTGCTCCTTGATTTTACTTAGAATGGTTTCAGTGGACTGGAGCCTTTGGCGTACTTCCACATTTGTGATTCGGTCAGTGTATTTGATTCTAGCATTGTGACGGAGGCATCTCATCTCAAAAGCTAGAAGTTTTCTTTCATCTTCGGTTTTCAGAGTCCATGTTTCGCATCCATAAATAAATATGGGGATTACTAAACAGTTGAATATGCGCATTTTGAGTTTGTTGGCTAGGTGGTTGCTTTTCCAGAGGTGGGCTAGTCTTCGGAAGCTAGAGCTAGCAAGTGCAAGTCGACGTTTCACGTCAGAGCTATGGCAATTATCTGACGGGAGTAGGCTACCAAGGTACAGGAAGTAATAAGACTTTAGTTAATTAAACTTTAGTTAAACTATTAATGAGTGAACAAGCTTTGTTTAAAAAGTAAAGAACAGGGGGATATTTGAGGGAGAAGTTTTTGGTAGCTTCCTTCATGTACAGGATAATCTTTATTTCTTTTTATGTAGTGAGTGATGTTCATCGAATTTTCCATGGTAATAAACGCCATCAATAGTTCTAAATATTTTCTGCCAGATGGCAATCTTAGTTAGCTAATGTTTTCGAACAAATTTTCAAAAAAAATGGATATATAATTGAGAAAACAAGTGTCGTTCACGTGAAATTAAAGAGTGAAATTGAAATTTAAAACGAAAATTACTCAAGACAAAGAATAGACAGTGACTGTTTGATCCCATTTTTATATTTTCTTCAGATTAATTTTTATAAAAAAAAACTACCTACAAGTACTATACTATGCTTAATACATACACTACGTACAAATACTACTACTACTACTAACAACTCACCGCAGCACCAAGCCACCTGAGGTCAATACAGCTACGCACGCTCCTCCTCTAAATACAAGCACTATATGCGTCTTTTTCTTCCTTATTTTATATTTAAACTATGATTTCATGCCCATAAACTCTAAATGGCTGACACAAACAATACCAGGCCAATAAATAACCTTCAAGATAGAACGTTTGTTATGAAACAATTGTTGCGCAATTTAAAAATAGATTTATCTTGAGGGTTCTTTATTGACCTCTGTTTGTATCAGCCAAATAGGAATTACGGGAAGGAAATCACACTTCAAATACAAGAAAAGGAAGAAAAATACACATATAGTGCTTGTATTTGTATGCATAGTATTTGTATATATCATAGCATGTCCTTGTAGAAAGTATTTTATTATAAACAACATTCTGAAGACAACATGAAAATAGGATCAGACAGTCCCTGGTAACAAATCAAACAGTTCGTGGTAACGAACTGTAAGTAAGGAGCGACCCGGCTCAATGGTAACCGAAACTCTAGAAAACGGGTTTTTGATACCAATAGATACATCAAAAGAATCAGATTTCAATGCTGATTTCAAATATATAAGTTTCATCAGGTTTAGTCCTACCCATCAAAAATTACGTGCCTGAGAAAATTTGGCTGATTTCCAAAAAAGGAGGAAAGACCCCCTAAAAGCTATAGAACCTTAACGAAAATCACACCATCATATTCAGCGTATCAGGGAACCCTATTGCAGAGGTTTCAAGCTCCTATCTACAAAAATGTGGAACTTTGCATTTTTTGCCAGAAGAAAGATCACGGATGCGTGTTTATTTTTTTTTTTTTTTTTCCCAGGGATGATCGTATCGACCCAGGGGTCCTAAATTATCGTGGGAGGGCTCATTGGAATTGAAATTTAAAGTTCTAGTGCCCTTTATAATTGACCAAAAAAATGGAGGGCAACTAGGCCCCCTCCCACGCTCATTTTTTCCCCAAATTCACCCGATCAAAATTTTGAGATAGCCATTTTGTTCAGCATGGTCGAAAATATGATAACTATGTCTTTTAGGATGACTTCATCCCCCGAAGTCCCCGAGGGGAGGGCTAAAAGTTATGAACTTTACCCAATGTTAACATATAGTATTAGTTATTGGGAAGTATACAGAAGTTTTCAGGAGGGTTTTTTTCTGGTAGTGGGGGGGTGGGGGTGGGTCGGGGGTCATGTTGGAGGATCTTTCCATGAAGTAAGTATTCATGGGGGAAGGGAAATTGCCATGAAGGGGGCGCCGGACTTGCCAGCATTATTTATTGGTTATTGGGAAGTATACAGACATTTTCAGGAAGGATTTTTTCTGGAGGGTGGGGCTGGAGGAGGGGGTTAATCGGGAGAATTTTTCCGTAGAGGATGTTTCTTTGGGGTAAGGGAAATTTCTATGAAGGGGGTGCCGGATTTCCAAGCATTATTTAAAAAACGACCAGAAATTAAATAAAAAAAAAAAGTTTTTTTCAACTGAAAATAAGACGCAACATTAGAACTTAAAACAAACAGAAATTATAACGTATATGAGGGGGTTCTCCCCCAAGTCAATACCTCGCTCTTTACGCTACAGTTTTTTTTTAGTGCTTCCAAAACAGCTATCTATTGTAATTAAACGACCCTTGTGATTCAGGGGTTTGTGAATTAATTTTTTTTTAATTTTTAACGTAAAGAGCGTGGTATTGACTTAGGGGAGAACCCCCTCATATACGTAATAACATATACATAATAAAAAAAAACAATAAAAAAACAAGTGATACGGCTCAATAGTAATCTAAACTTTTAAAAACGGAATTTTGATGCCAATAAATGTATCAAAAGAATGGGTTTATAATGCTGATTCTAAATATATAAATTTTATTAAGTTTAGTATTACTCATCAAAGGCTACGAGCCTGAGAAAATTTACCCGATTTTTTTAAGAGCGGGGAAATATCCCCTACAAGTGAAAGAATTTTAATAAAAATCACACCGTCAGATTCAGCGTATCAGAAAACCCTATTACATAGGTTTCAAGCTCATATCTGCAAAAATCTGCAACTTTGTATTTTTTGCCAGAAGAAAAATATACGAATATAGAAGTTAATTACGTAAGTTAATTTGTAAATTACGTCATAACCAAATTTAGAGACATCCATTTAGCAAAAGAAAAGTAAAATTTTTATGCAAATTTTGTTTACTTATTCATTATAGTCACCCAAAATAAAAGCTGCATTAACTAAAAAAACTATCAGAAATTAAATAAAAAAACAAGTTTTTTAAATTGAAATTAAGGAGCGACATTCAAACTTAAAACGAACAGAAATTGTTCCGTATATGAAAGGGGCTGTCCCCTCCTCCACGCCTCACTCTTTACGCTAAAGTTTGACTCTGTCTCACAACTTTATTTTTTTTTTAAATAAAAAATTTTAGCGTAAAGAGCGAAGCGTTGAGGAGGGGACAGCCCCTTTCATATACGGAATAATTTCTGTTCGTTTTAAGTTTTAATGTCGCTCCTTACTTTCAGTTTAAAAAACTTGTTTTTTTTTATTTAATTGTAAGTAAAAACTGACCTGGTCTAATAGTACCGGAGACTACTAAAAGGAGTTTTAATGACAGTACATGTATATACATACATATATATATATATATATATATATATATATATATATATATATATATATATATATATATATATATATATATATATAGAATCCCCTTTTTAAGGTGATTCCAAATAAATGAAACTCAACAAATTCTACAAATCATAGAATCTATTGAAAAGTCTTCAAGCTCCCATCCACATAAATGTGGAATTTTGCATGTTTTTAGAAACAAGATCATGGATAGGCCTACGTGTCTTTTTTCCCACGGGTGATTGTATTGAACTAATTGTAATAGAATATCGAGAGAGAGATCATTCGAACGGAATTCAGAAGTTTTAGTGTCCTTTTTAAGAGATCAAAAAGATTTAGAGATAAAAAAGATTTTGGAAAAGAAGGTAAAAAAACATTAAAACTTAAATCAAACAGAAATTATTCCCGTATATGAGGGGGTTACATCCTTTCTTTACGCTAAAAATTGACTTTTCTTTCAATTCTCTATGAATGACTGCTCAGACGTAATGACTGTTGAATTGGAATAAGCAAATTAAGTGTAAAGTACGGAGGGTTGAGGAAGTGGGTAGGCCCCCTTATACCCATAATAATTTCTGAATTTCATTGTTGTTCTTTATTTTCTTTTTTAAAACTTTTACTTAAAATTTTACTTAATTAATCCTTATAAAGAAAAATTACGGACAAATAATTTTAAGTAATGAGGTTTAGTGTATTAGTTTATGTTTTATTTCTTTTATGCTTTCAAATTAACATTAATCTCTTTGAAAAGCATGAGATTAAAATGTACAATGTTAACTAAACGCTCTCGAAATAATAGTATAAGAATCATTATCTTGTTCGAGCTGTTCACAGGCCAAAGTTATCAGGTCTAGTTTCTATTTTTTGTAGATTTCAATGACGATCACTTGACTGGTCCTTAGATTTGTACGCTAATAACCTAATTCCCTAAACTTATTTCCTTATTTCCTGGACCGTAAACAAAGTCAGCTGTCGTGTAGCACAATGATGTATCCACATAAATTAGTCTATAGATTGCTTTTAAAATCAAATTATTTTATCTAGCTAAATGTTAAGAAATTTGTCATATTAAAGGATATTAAACAAGGCTGTTTAAGAGCGCTTATTTTAAAGAGCTTTTCAGGTATCCTTAAATACTGATAAATAGAAGAAAAAAAAATTAAATGAAAATAAAGATCAATAATAAAAGTTAAAACAGTCAAAACAATTCTATTTCTATATATTTGGGCACTGTCATACCCCTGAACTTCCTGCTCTTTGTGCTCATACTTAAGGAGCGTTTAACTAAATGTTGTCAACATTCCGCTAGAAATATTAGTACGAATTTGTTACTAGCCTTTACGGTAAGATACGAATTTTCACAGGAATTGAAGCATCGATTTTCGTATGTTGAATTTTAATGGAACCTTAATATTGACCAGTTTCCTATTTTGGTGTGTTTGCACTTTTTATAAAATTTTGTAAATATCCTAAGGCTCTTCACTTTTAATGGAAAGTCTCAATCTTAATGAATTTTACATATTTGTAACCACCAAAAATCAACTTTCTTATGCATACATTATTACAAAAATTCTTCCTTTTTTATAGTTACTCTCTAATTACAGTTCATTGCCACGAATTTATTATTTGTCTTATTTATTTTATTATTTTATTATTGCCACGAATATTAAGTTTGATAACTTAATAAGAAAAGAACTATAAGCTTACCTCAAACGAATTCATTGTCACCAGACGGACAGACACTGGATTCATTGTGAAAAAATACGAATGTTCGCAATAAAATAAATAACAAATAAATTCTAGTTTATATTCAGTATGTGATACGACCATTGCTTAATTTTGCTTTACTACAGGCATTAAATAATAAATATTTTGTGTCGATATTCTGAACCTCGTTAAAATTAACGGCCGACTCACGTTTTGATTTCTAATCACGAAAAATTAAAAGAAAAAATAAAAATATATGCAATCAACCAGTTCGACAGCTAGTATTTTCCAAGGCTATATCATTATCTCTCTACGCACGAAATCGTAGATCAATTGATAGCTGTAAACTCGAAAAAACTGGTTAGCCGACATTTTGTTGCGTGTTGAGTTAGTTTTGTGTTCATCCTTAAAGAAAGATACATTTTCTTACGAATTTTGGTTATATGATCCTATGTATTAAAACTTTGCTATGATTTTCAAGCTACTTGCTCAATATTATAGGGACGTTCATGCCCGTGGGAGGAAATCCACATGGATGAAGAGAGGTGGCTGTTGACCTAACACCCTCTGGGTAGGAATAGTTAAGATGTTTGGGCAAGAAATTTCTTATTTTACTTCGAAGTGCTTGTCCTGGTACTAATTTTCCCATATCCTTCCCTACAGAA
The DNA here is from genome assembly GCF_049724085.1 of Artemia sp. Qi Xiang Cuo. Lineage (NCBI taxonomy): Eukaryota > Metazoa > Arthropoda > Branchiopoda > Anostraca > Artemiidae > Artemia > Artemia sp. Qi Xiang Cuo. The sequence continues at coordinate 73,249,591 of NC_142797.1, read as the reverse complement.
TAGTGTCTGTTTATACCCATATTTGGCATTGGTGTAAAAATCGTAGTAGTTATATGGACTCGTGGTGTTACAAAAGCCACTTGTTAAATCATCTTTTTCCATATCAATTGTGTCATTACTCGGTTAAGCCGGGCCGATTTTCCAATTCAACGGCTAGGAAAAGGTTTTTTTTCTCCTAGCAGTTTAAAGCTTCTTTTTTTCTCTTAGTAGTTCAATTTTTTTTCTCCTAGCAGTTCAAAAGCGAGTCAAAGCTTTAAACTTCGGCTCACCAGCCTGACGGCCAACCGTCTTTGGCTTTGATGGTCAACCGTGTAGAGATAAACGGAAAGCAGGTCATCGTCGGTTGGGGTGGGAAGAGGTCCCAAAGAAATATTTAAGAGAAATGGGAGCTTCCTGGGAGGGTGTAAGGAGGGGGGGGGCTTTGAATAGATTGGTATGCAGGAGGATTGTGTGTAGTTGTGTTGGCCTCGGGCGGCTCGGCACAGCGGTGAGTTTTAGTAGTAGTAGGAGCAGCAGCAGTGGTATTAGTAGTAATCATGTTGGTAAATGACAATTTTTATTAGGTTGAACATTACATATGTAGTAATGAGGACCTGGTACATTGAAGTTAAGATCCTGAATTTAATTTTTTTGCCTTTTCCATAGCTTCTTCCTTTTCACTTATTTGGCTTTTGTACCTCAGTTACCCCTTCCCCTCATTTGTCTAACTGCCTATATATGCATTATATAAAGTGTTCATTAACAATGTGAGGGCAAAGGATAAAAGATTAATGAAAGGCGAGGATACAAGCTTAACAAAAGTGTAACAGAAGTGCCACACTCTTTACCACAGCTTTGCCATGAATTATTTTTGCCTGGCCACTTCGTACAGAAGGGGTGGTTGTAATGACTAGTAAGGGTGCTTATTTAATTAGAAATGAAACTTGTTGCGCCTTTGGAGGTTTAAAAGTATATATAGGGCAACCCTCCTCCAACCATATCCCTCTTTGGTACCCCCCCCCCCGCCCTGACTTAGCCACCACCGTAATGATATATTACACAAAGTCTTAAGATAGCTATATTGTCTAGAGTTGCCATAGGGTCCAATAAATATACTTACAGAGATGAAAATAAAACAAGAGAGCCTGGGGTAAGAACAGTAAATTTTGGGAATTTCCAGTTATTTACCTATTATTTTTAGTGCAAGGGGAGGGTTAATATTCAATCCTTATGCGCCATGATTTGCTCAAAGCTCTCAGAGATCATTCTATGGGCCAAAAGTATCGCATTTTTTATTGGGAGAAGGCCAATGTGTCAGGAGGTACAGAAATGGACCAACATTTTCTTTTGCCTCTGATCACTTTGAAATTTACATCCGTAAGACCGAGGGCCGAGAGGAATCCAATTTATAAAGAAATGTTTGGATTGACAGCCCCTTAAAATTGAACTAAGATTTTTTCCCGATGAACTTGAAGCTTAAATTCTTAAATTCTCACAGCTAAAAGGATCCCAATGTAGAAGAAAAAAATAGAAAAACTAAGTTCTCTCGAAAAAGGGGTTCGACAAAAGGCCAAAAAATAATTCTGTTTGAACTACTTGAAACTTGAAACTGTAAGTCTTCTTTCCATAGAGACCCTAATGTGCAAAGAAATTTTAGCTTTGAACATTGCCTTCACGACAAGCTTGCTACTTGTCCCTGTAAAAAGACCTAGCAACTGAAACGCCGGCTCGACGCTCTATGCACCAACAATGGGTCAGCAGGAACTTTTTACCTTTTTAGATCGCCTTCACAAATATTGAGCCCCAAAAAGGCCGATTTCTCATAATAAATTTTAGATTATATCCAAAGTTCCTTGGCCGTGGGAAATCGAGCATACGAGGAAAAACTTATAATGATATTTAGCTCCCCCGCAATAGAGCCCATAGGGCCAAAAATATTTTTTTTTTAGTTAGATCATAAGCCCCATTTAAAAAGGTCCTAATATTGGACTAAAATTAACCACAAACTTTATTTTCAATCTTGAAACTTCTAAGAATCGTTTCCTGGGCTAAAGGGACCAACATTTTGTTGGGAGAGAGGTAAATAAAACCACCTTAGAATTGGGCTGTAAAACTTTGTTTTTAATCAGTTCGAAAGATAAACCTGAAAGTCCTTAGGGCAGGAGAACCAAACTTAAAATTATTTCGGGGGCATTGTTCCTAAAAAGGGGTGCCAACAAGGGTAGCTTTTTATATGATCATCTAAAAACTTACATCCTGAGTTGCTTGTATAAAGAGGGCCCAACCACAGGGTAAAAAGAGAAAAAAAATATTCGCTCCAAACACAAAAAAAGAATAAAAAGGACAATTTTTTCTCTCTAAACGGCTAAAAAATTACACACATAAGCTCCAAGCCTAAGGAAAAAATTAAGCTGTAGGCAAGGGACCTTGAAAACCAGGATGTGAGTTTGTTTTTATTAGCATCAGCTTCTATCCGATAGTCCTTGTGTCAAGAGACTCCCAATTTTGGAAAATTGAAAAAAATCCACGATACCCTGAAAATGGGCCCTTGAAAAGGGCAAACTTTTTTTTTATTCGGAACTGCTTGAAACTTAAAACCATAATTAGACAGTTCGTGGTAAGGAACTGTAACTAAGGAGTGACCCGGCTCAATAGTAACTGAAACTCTAAAAAAAGGGATTTTGATACCAATAGATTCATCAAAAGAATCATATTTTAATGCTGATTTCAAATATATAAGTTTCATCAAGGTTAGTCTTAGCCATCAAAATTTAAGCGCCTGAGAAAATTTGGCTGATTTTCGATAAAAAGGGAGAAAGAACCTCTAAAAGTAATAGAACCTTAATGAAAATCACACCATCAGATTCAGCGTATCAAAGAAACCTACTGTAGAGGTTTCAAGCTTCTATCTGCAAAAATGTGGAATTTTGTATTTTTTGCCACAAGAAGGATCATAGATGCGTGTTTATTTGTTTTTTGTTTTGTTTTTTTCCCCTAGGGGTGATCGTATCGATCCAGTTGTCCTAGAATATCGTGGGAGGGCTCATTGGAACGAAAATTAAAGTTCTAGTGCGCTTTTTAGTGACCAAGAAATGGAGGGCACCTAGGCCCCCTCCAACGCTCAATTTTTTTCCCAAAGTCACCGATCAAAATTTTGAGATAGCCATTTTGTTCAGCATGGTCGAAAATATAATAACTATGTCTTTTAGGATGACATAATCCCCCAAAGTCCCCAGGGGAGGGCTGAAAGCTATGAACTTTAGCCAATGTTTGCATATAGTATTGGTTATTGGGAAGTATACAGACGTTTTCAGGGGGATTTTTCTGGTAGTGGGGGGGGGGGATGACCCGAGTGTGATGTGGGAGGATCTCTACATGGAGGAAGTTTTCATTAGGGAAGGGACATTGCTATGAAGGGGGCGCTGGATTTCCCAGCAATATTAAAAAAAATGATCAGAAATTAAATAAAAAAACGAGTTTTTCATCTGAAAGTAAGGAGCAACATCAAAACTTAAAACGAACAGAAAATATTACGTATATGATGGGGTTTGCCCCCTAGTCAATACCTCTCTCTTTAACTTAAAGATTTTCTAGTAATCTAATAAGAGCTATTTATTCTAATTAATGGCCTTTGCGAGTAAGTGGTCATTTTTAAAGAATTGGAACAACATTCGAACTTTAGCGTAAAAAGAGCAAGGTATTGACTAGTGGGCGAACCCCCTAATATACGTATTAAAAATATATGAATCTAGAAATCTGTTACGTAAGTTAATTCGTAAGTTACGTATATTTATTACTAATACAAACGTTCGTAAATAAAATTAAACAACGTTCGAAAAAGCCATTTAACCAAATAAAAGTAAAATTAATATGCAAATTCTGTGTTGATTATTCATGTACAGTGAGCCAAAATCAAAACCTACATTTACTCAAAAACATTTAAAAATTAAATAAAAAAAACAGTTTTTTTTAACTGAAAGTAAGGAGCGACGTTAAAACTTAAAACGAACAGAAATTATTCTGTAAATGAAAGGGGCTGTCCCCTCCTCAACGCTTCGCTCTTTACGCTAGAGTTTGACTTTTCCACAACTTCTTTTTTTAAATAATAAAAAGCTTGAGTGTAAAGAGCAAGGCGTTGAGGAGGGGACAGTCCCTTTCATTTACGGAATAATATCTGTTCGTTTTTAAGTTTTAACGTCGCTCCTTACTTTCAATAAAAAAACTTGTTTTTTTATTTAATTGTTTGCAAAGCCGACCTAATGCACAAGAAAAACTTCAGTTTTGGGACATGCACCGCTTAAAATTGGCTGAATTTTCCATGATTTGCTTAATACCTTATATTTGTAAATCTTCGGGCCAAAAAAAACAAACTCGGCAAAACAATAAATATATAAATATAAAAGATAATGGTTTGCTTTATAATTTGGCCCAAAAACATACTGCAAACTCTCTTTTTATTAACTGATTTAAACTTAAATCTGTTACTTAAGGCTTGTGGACCGCTTTGTACACGAAAAAATTTCGTTTGGCCTTAAAAAGGGCCAAAAATGTTTTCATTTCATTCAGATTTCCTTAAAACTTTCAAAGATCGGTACCGTGGTAAAAAGGAACACAATTTTGTCGGGAAGAAGAGATTGTAAAAGTGCCGGAAAATAGGCCGAAAAACTTGTCATATCTTGATCAATCTGATATGAAGAGCTTCAAGTCCCTCGGCTAAGGGCTGCAAAATATAAAACTAGGGTTGGGCACAACGTAGCCCAAGATTGAGCCCAACAATATAATGTATCCGCATACATGTAAAACAACAAATTTTTTTGATTGACTTTAAAGTTGCACGTAAAAGGCGAAGAATCAACCATCATGAAGTAAAATTAAAAAAAAATGGTTGTAACGATTCGCAACATCAGAAAATATGGCGCAGCATTTTCTGTATCTCTCCTAACGTCTACCACCTGACAAGATTATACTGCATATGTGGTAAAAATATGACTTGATCTTGAAATATACTTTAGATTAGATTTGGTTAAATAAAAGCTATTAAATTCTTCCTTGTTGTAAAAATAGTACAAGTGCAAGCTGTCATAATTTTAATTCCTAATTATCCAAAACTGAATGTACTCCTTACTCCCAGTTCTAAGTCTAAACTTCTCAAAAAATACACAGGCACTGTGTAGTGCTCGCGAGTACTTCATACACGATTATATTAAAAAAAGAAGAAAAAAGCCAGCACAAATTATAGGGACACAATTTAAGTTAGATTTGGCTCTATCGATCTGTGGTACCCAAAAGTTGGCTTAGAATTTATTTTGTCTCTGCCAGACTTGAAGCGTATGGCTAATGCTGAAACAAATGAAAACAAATTATTTTGAAATTGAAACTGATCTAAAATTGAAGCAAGCAAAAGATGGAACAGCCAAAAACCTTATGTTACCACTATTTTGGTCCTAAGTATTAGCTAATAGCCCTATGTTTGTGTGTCTTTGCCCAGATTCATCATTAAGATAAGAAATTTGCCGCTTAAGCTTCTATTTCTTATAATTTTAAAAAAGGGCTGAAATGCTCATTACACAGAAGTGTGAGCGCTGGAGGTAGGGACACCGTCCTCTGACATAATTTAGGCTGTACATCCAGTTTTAGAAAATGTTCATCCTCTTAATACAGTACTTACTAAAATATCAAAACACCCCAAAAATTGAATTTTACAAAACAAACTATTGTCAAATATTGTCTGAAATGGCAGTGCTAAGAAAAAATTGTTAATTGTTCAGATTATTGGATTTAAGCACTTATAATCAATGCCTGATGAATACATGACATGGAGAGAATTAATTTGTAACTGCTTGTTATACTTTTGTCCCTTTTCTAAACACATTTCGTGTACCAAAAGCAAGGAATTAGGTGGTATTGTAGGGTACATTACGCGCCTTAAATTGGATATACGATTGAAGCAATTATTATATTTGGAAATAGAATAAAAAAGGTTTCAAGAAGTGTGCTATCCAATCAAATAGGTAAGAAAATTTGTGTAACAGCTTCCCCCTGACCGAGCAATCATAAAGATTGCGTTTGAATGCTGACATTTCTCAATTCGCCAATTATGCAGAGATCACATTGTTAGTGCTTTATTTGTACACAATTTTGATTTTAATCACAAGTGTGACATTAAAGTGGCTCAAGCCTAAGTATATCTCTCAGCATCAGACAATTTACATAATTTGATAAAAAGAGGGTGAATACAACCAGTAGCGGGGAGAGCATAATCTGGTGGTTCAGGTACCTCATAGGAGTGTACAAATATATAATAAAAGGAATTTACTTTCAGGAACACTGGAGAAGGGGAGCTGTCCCCTGCCAACGCCTAGAACTGCCACTGAAAAAAACCTTAAAGCTGGTAGTCATATCTATGAAAATCACATCATCAATATGTTTAACAACCCAGGAAAAGAGGTTTCATTAGTGAGGTTTCTTTAATAGGAGGAGCGTAATCTGGGGTTGGGGAGCTAGAACCTTAATAGGTTTATAAAAATATAAAATAAAAGTAATTTACCGCAGAAAAAGTTAGGGAGGGGAGCTACCCCCTGCCCAGGCCTAGAAATGCCCCTGAAAACAAACGTAAAGCTGGGAGTGATATCTGTGAAAATTACACCGTCAAACCAAAATTGTTTAACAAACCAGAAAAGAAGATTCCATGCATTTATTTACATTGCTGAATTTCATTATTTGCATATTTTCCACTATTTATCACTTGTTTTTGTTTGCGTAGGAATTTTTGCACTTTTTTTTAGAAGAACTGATACATTTTTCTCCCCAGGGACGACTCTATAGACCCAGTGCTCGTAGACTATTGAATATAGACTTAATCAAATGGACATCTTGAGTTCTAGTGCCTTAATGAGTAACAAAAGATGCGTCGCCATAGTACACTAATGTTTTCCGTTAGCTTATATTGGAAAACAACCATTTCTGCCGAATAAAAAAAAAATTTCCATTACAAAGCATTTCCTCAGTACTAATATACTTAAAATGTTAGCCATACTTACCTTATTCGCCATTTTTGTCAATGATCTAAATAGAAGAAAGATGTATTCTGCATACTAAGTGACATACTGCATACCTGTTTATCAGTATCAAATCATACTGCGTTCTACATTCCTGCATACATTTATACTGGATAACTACATTCCTCAGTATCACAATACTGCATTTCTACATACCAGTATACTGTACACCTGCATACCTGCTCGACTGCATACCTCAATACTGCATAACTACATTCCTTCACACAGGCATACTGAATGTATACTGAATAACTACTTTCCTACGTAACAGTATACTGCATATCTGCATTCCTGAATACCTGGATAACTGCCTTCTTGTTAACAGGTGTGTTTACTTACCAAGCGATGCAAATACTGATGGTCAACCGTAGGATGTTTTCGATCTATGGATGAACTTCGCCTGTACTGCAGTACTTTTACCCCTGTAAAATACCAAAGATAGCTTTTTTTTTACAGAAATGCTGAAGACTAGAAATTGATAAATCAATTAACAGGCTTTCAATACTATAGCTTTTGGTGGCCGCAAAGCCTAAAACCCAAGAGTTTTTGCCTTACAAAGTCCGATTTCAGTCCTGCGTTAAACAAAACAAAAATATTTTTTTTCAAATAAAAGTATTGTTCCAGGTTTGAAGGGAACTGCCCCATCTTCAACCCTATCAATGTCTTTTAGGGTTTTAAAATATTTCTTATTCCAAACCAACGGCCCTTGCATTTGAGCAGTTTTTATCACAGAATTAAGACTGAGGGGTGGAGGATTGGGCAACCCCTCGTATACGGAGAAAGTCCTTTGCGCTTTAGATTTTGACTTCGCTAATTAACTTCATTTTAAAACTCACCACCCTTTTGGGGGGTGGTTTAACCCAATATCTCAAATTATACAAATTTGTAAGCGCTAAAAACTTATGTTGAGCTATCTTCCTGTGTATTTAGGATCAACGAAATAATAGGTTTTGTTGTTGCATATACTGCATGCATACTCACATCAAAGCTTTTCTTTTTTTTTAGAATTTCTGTTTCTTTTGAAAATCGTCGCTCTTTGCTTACAGTTTGCTACTAAGAGCTGTTTGATCAAATGGTCTCTTCCATTGATTTAGTTTAGCACCCTTCTCAGCATTCCATGAAGTTTCACCATAATACCCTTATCCTTTTCGGACACTCTAAGAATCAAATATTCTCTCTTTTCAAACCCTGAAGTTTCCTGAACTTCACCACTTGAAGCATTCCATGAAGTTTCACCATAATACCCTTATCCTTTTCGGACACTCTAAGAATCAAATATTCTCTCTTTTCATATAATAAACACTATATGTAAACAACGGGTGAATTGCACAATGTAAAAACCTTGCGCCATTGGCTTTGGCGGTTTCCAGAGGAATAACTATTGAACCTTTTGACTATTTTGAACGGAGTGGCTGTCAAAAAAGTTTGATCTGTGTTTGAGGGCATTTGAAAAGGGTAAGGGGATGGTTTTTCTGCAATCGTATTTGACTCTCAAAAACAGCACTAGAACTTTCAAGAGCCCACTCCAAAGTCTCTACCAAAACTTCTTTCAAACAAAGTGGCTTGGGGAAAAGATAAATAAATCATTCACAGAGCCCGGTTCATTCTTGTTTAGACAGCGCTATTGTGCTTCCTTATGGAAAGCCTGGTATTTCAACCTTACAGTTGTCAAAGGATGTATTCGTTTGAAGTCCCCTAAGAGCCTAATTCTCCTCCCCTTATGGAATATTCACCTTGGGGGAGGGGGTCCTCCATCCTCTTCTCCCGGCTACACCACTACACCAAGGCTTAGTTTACAGTTTTATTACTTCCCTGTCTTGCATAAAATAATGATATAATAATGCTTTATTATATCATTTATATAATATAATATTATATAATATTATATATTATAATATAAAATAATATAATATAATATAATAATATAATATAATAATAATATAATAATAATTACAAAATAATGCTTTCTCTTCTTTTGAAAGAAAACATAAAATAGTTGTTCTAATAAAAAAATAACAAAAGCGTTTCTATAGCTTCTATAGAGAGTGGAAAATATTCTAAGGGACTGGTATCTCTAATATATATCTCTTTAACGATAAGAGAGCCTATTGGGTCTTGTGTGGTCCAGGAAGGGAAGGATAACCCTTGCTGGATTGAACAATGTTCAACAAAATACGTTTTCATTTATTTTTTTTTTCATAAGTCTTTGGCCACTATTGTGCTTTTAACATACTGTAATTTCGATAATTTACTCTTTATCAGAACTGTTTTCTTTTACGTTATTTCATACCTATTACGTCAGATACGTTTAAAATTCATACAACAGAAGCTTTGAATTTGTCCGAAAAAATATTATTAAGGGTTCTCTCGTTCTTTCAAAGGGAGTGACATACAAAAAACATGTTGAAAGAATTTTTAAGATTAGAATTCAATGAGAGTAATAAGTTGTGAACTATACGCATGCATGGCATAAAATACCCATTTAAGATTTCTTTAAAAGGAAAACAAACTTTTTAATATTTTTAGAATCTCGTAGTCCTTTGAAAATGAATAAATATTCCATCGTTATAGCTATTATTTTATTGGATGTATTGAAAGGTAGGCACAAATGCACTTTTAGTTATTTAAATTAGGTTCACTTCTGGATTAACAAGCTTAAAATTAGCTACATTATTAATTAAAATATGTTTTAAATATAATTTCAATCAGAATAATAAGTCGCGTACTTGCACTTGCATAGCATAAACTACAGATTTAAGATTGATTTAAGACGAAAACGAACTTGTTACTTTTAGAATCTCGAAGTTATTTGAATATTGATAAGTATTCCATCGATGTATTTGTTCTTCTAGTGGATGTGTTGAAAGATAGGAAAAAAATAATTACAGTTTTATTTGGATTATATTGAATTATATTTTAGTAAACTTAAAACTGATTATGTTGATAACTAAATTGCACAATATATAATGAACGAAAACTACCGTAGAATATGGAGGAGGGTACTGTACCCCGTTTCTACAGCCAACACTTTACACTAGCGTTTTACTAAGGCTTCGCTGAAGGCATTATCGCCTTTCCATGAAACATTGGAACCTGGAAAATTTCTTGGAAATCCTGTAAAATTTCCCCCAGAATATTTCCACATGCAAAATTCAGTCGGCAAGGAGAAATTATGACAAATAAAAATATTTCAGATAATAATTTTGTCCCATCCCCCCTCCCAGTATAAAATTTCCCCTGGAAAGATTACCACTGGAAAATTCCCTCTCAGTAGAAAATTCTTCTCATGGAAACCCACCCCTAACACAAAATCAACCCCCTACCTCAAAGAATGTCTGTATGCTTCCCAATAACAAACACTATACGCAAACAATGAGCAAATTTCGTAACTAACAGCCCTTTACCAATGGGCAGTGTGGGTTATGTCACACCCAAATACATAGTTAGTGAACCTTTAAACTACGCTAAACAAAATGTCTATCTCAAAATTTGGACCGTTCAACTTTGGAAAAAAAGGGCCTCGGAAGGAGTAGTTGCCCTCCAATCTTTTTGGTCACTTAAAAATGGCACTAGAACTTTTAATTTCGGTTTAAATACGACCTTTGCTGATCTTCTAGGACCATTAGTTTGATACGATCACCTCTGGGGAAACAAAACAAAAGAAAAGAAAAAATCCAATAAGCATGCATCCGTGATATTTCTTCTTGCAAAAACAAACAACAAAATTGCACATTTTTGATGATAGGAGCTTGAAGCCCTCTACAACAGGGTTCTCTGATACGCTGAATCTGATGGTGCAGTTTTCGTTAAGATTCTTTTACTTTTTGGGGGTATTTCTCCCTTTTTTGAAAATTGAACGATTTTTCTCAGGCTCGCAGCTATTTTTGGGTAGCACTAAACTTAATGAATCTTAAATATAGGATCAGCGTAAAAAAGTCAGTTCTTTTGATCTTTCTGTTGGTATCAAAACAATGTTTTTTAGAATTGCAGTTACAATTGAGCTCAGTCGCTCGTTACTAGTTCGCTACTACGAACTGTCTGATCAAGAAGAATATTGTAATATTAAGCTTGTACAACTTTTGACGGAATAAATTCAGGCAGGGCCATAAGTCTGTTGTTCCGATAAAATATATTTTGAGATTTTCACCAACAAGGTCACCAACAAGTGTTTTGAGCAAATGGTTAGGGTCAATCTGTAAACCACTTTTGTCTACACAAATTTCGTATATTAAGAATTCTTCGAATTTGGTTGAAAAACTGAAAAAAGTATAAATTTCTTCGAATTCTTTGCTTTCAAGCTTCGACAATGTATCAACGTACACAAATCAAACAGTTCGTGGTAACAAACTGTAAGTAAGGAGCGACCCGGCTCAATGGTAACCGAAACTCTAGAAAACGGTATTTTGATATAAATAGATACATCAAAAGAATTAGATTTTAATGATGATTTCAAATATATAAGTTTCATCAAGTTTAGTGCTACCCATCAAAAGTTACGTGCCTGAGCAAATTTGGCTGATTTTCGAATAAAAGGGGGAAAGACCCCCTAAAAGTTATAGAACCTTAATGAAAATCACACCATCATATTCAGCGTATCAGAGAACCCTACTGTAGAGGTTTCAATCTCTTATCTACAGAAATGTTGAATTTTGCATTTTTTTGCCAGAAGAAAGATCACGGGTGCGTGTTATTTGTTTGTTTGTTTGTTTTTTTTTTTTTTTTTTCCTTTTCCCCAGGGGGGATCGCATCGACCCAGTGGCCCTGGAATATCGTAAGAGGGCTCATTGGAATGGAAATTAAAAGTTCTAGTGCCCTTTTTAAGTGACCAAAAAATGGAGGCCAACTAGGCCCCCTCCCACGCTAATTTTTTTTCCAAAGTCACCCGATTAAAATTTTGAGATAGCCATTTTGTTCAGCATATTCGAAAATATTATAATTATGTCTTTTAGGATGATTTAATACCCCGAAGTTCCCGGGGGGAGGGCTGAAATTTATGAACTTTAGCCAATGTTAACATATAGTATTAGTTATTGGGAAGTATAAAGACGTTTTCAGGGGATGTTTTTTCTGGTAGTGGGGGGGATTGGTCGGGGGTTATGTGGGAGGATTTTTCCATGAAGAAAGTTCTCTTGGGGGAAGGGACGTTGCTATGAAGGGGACACCGGACTTCCCAGCATTATTTAAAAAAAAGATCAGAAATTAAATATAAAAAAACAAGTTTTTCAGCTGCAACAGCAGCAACATAAAAACTTTAAACGAACAGAAAATATTACATATATGATTGGGTTCACCCCCTAGTCAATACCTCGCTCTTTAAGCCAAAGATTTTTTAAGTACTTTCATAAGAGCTATTTATTCTAATTGACGGCCTTTTTGATTAAGGGGTAATTTTTAAATAATTGGAAAAAAATTCGAACTTTATCTTAAAGGGCGAGGTATTGTCTTGGGGGTCAACCCCCTAATGTACGTATTAAAGGTATATGAATGTAGAAGTTCGTTATGTAAGTTAATTCGTAAGTTACGTATATTTATTACTAATAAAAACGTTCATAAATAAAATTGAACAAGTTTCGAGAAAGTCATTTAACCAAATAAAATTAAATTAATATTCAAATTTTGTTTTAATTATTCATGTACGATCAAAACCTGCATTTATTCAAAAACGTTCAAAAATTAAATAAAAAAAACAAGTTTTTTTTTAACTGAAAGTAAGGAACGACGTTAAAACTTAAAACGAACAGAAATTATTCCTTATATGAAAGGGGCTGTCCCCTCCTTAACGCCTCGCTCATTACGCTAAAGTTTGGCTGAAAGTTATGAACTTTACCCAATGTTAACATATATTATTGGTTATTGGGAAGCATACAGACGTTTTCAGGAGGAATTTTTTCTGGTAGTGGGGGGGGGGGGTGGTTCAGGGGTTATATGGAAGGATCTTTTCATGAAGGAAGTTTTCATGGGGAAGGGACATGGCCATGAAGGGGCACCGGATTTCCCATCATTATTTAAAAACAAAATCAGAAATTAAATATAAACAAACAAGTTTTTCAACTGAAAGTAAGGAGCAACATCAAAACTTAAAACGAACAAAAAATATTAGCTTTATGATTGGGTTCACCTTCTAGGCAATGCCTCGCTCTTTAAGTCAAAGAATTTTTAGTACTTTCATAAGAGCTGTTTATTCTAATTAACGGCCTCTGTGATTAAGGGGTCATTTTTAAAGAATTGGAACAAATTCGAACTTTAGCTTAAAGAGCAAGGTATTGACTAGGGTCAATTTAATTTGTAAATTACATCAGAACCAAATTTAGAGACAGCCGTTTAGTAAAAGAAAATTAAAAATTTTATGACACTTTTGTTTACTTATTCAATGACGGTGAGCCAAAATAAAAGCTGCATTATCTAAAAAAAGATCAGAAATTAAATAAAAAAAGAAGTTTTTCAACTGAAAGTAAGGAGCGACATCAAAACTGAAAACAAACAAAAATTTTTCCGTATATGAAAGGGGCTGTCCCCTCCTCAACGCCTTGCTGTTTATGCTAAAGTTTGACTCTGTCTCATAACTTTATTCTTTAAAACAATAAAAACTTTAGCGTAAAGAGCGAGGCGTTGAGGAAGGGACAGCCCCTTTCATACACGGCATAATTTCTGTTCGTTTTAAGTTTTAATGTCACTCCTTACTTTCAGTTTAAAAAACTTGTTTTTTTTATTTAACATTGATGTAGAAGCAGCCGAAACTCTTCTAGAAGGAAAGCTGTTAAGAAATTTGGATTTGATTAGTGGCAAAGCAGATTTGGAGGTTTCTGTAATTATGCATTTAGTAAGGTTGTGCAATAGGTTCTCTTATTTTTTTCAATTTAGAGGGGAGTATTTCGAACAAATAAATGGTTTACCTATAGGGGCCCGTTTATCCCCTTTATTAGCTAATATTTTTGTGGACAATAATGAAACAATTGCGTTAGATTCATATTTTTTAAAAGATATTTTCTGGGATCGGTATATGGATGACATAACTTCAGTATGGAGTTATGGGAGGAGGAATTAAAGGTATTTTTGGAACAACTTATTTGTTTGGGGGGATTTAAAGTTTACTGTTGATTTAGAAAAAATGAGAAACTCCCTTTTCTTGATGTGCTTCTTTTGAAAAATCAAAATAGTCTGGATTTTAAAATTTACAGAAAACCGACAAATAACAATAGATTTTTGTCTTATAGTTCCGGTCACGCTCCTCGCCAAGTAAAAATTGGTTTGATCATTTCTTTAACTGATCGGATGTTTTTTGTTCCTTACCATATGTACCCTGGCTAAGTAAAAAACTTAAAAGAATTTTACAAAGCAATGGTCTAAGGGTAGCTTTAAAGAGTAATAATACTTTGGTTAGTTTTCTACATTCTGGAATGATCTAACTTCATTGGGGCAACAAAGTGGGGTTTATCAAATCCCATGTACTTGCGGAAGCTCATATGTGGGACGTACTAACCAGAGTTTGGAAATGAGATTATTACCACATAAAAATTATATTTCTTCGGCTGTAAAGCAAGATTCTAAGTCTGAAGAATTTAATTCAGCCCTTTCAGAACATATTTTTAATTTTCCAGACCATTTTATTTTGTTCGAGAAGGTCTCTTTGATTTCTAGGGATTGGGGTTTAAAGCAAAATTTTCGGGAAACGCTTGAAATAAAGAAAATCTTATTCAAGAATATTGCTTTGAATGGGGATACAGGTGAATATGGGCTGAACTGAATCTATGATAATTTATTAAAATCTGACAGAGTAAAGTTCAATTCACCCAATGTAGTTGACCTTTGTCCAAAAGTTATATCATTGAACGCTAATGAAACGAATCCAAGAAGGTCAAAGAAAAGGATTTTATCCCTATTTTGGACTTTTATTTTATTTTCACCGTGCTAAATAAAAAAAAAACTTTTAAATATAAATTAATTTTTGTTTAAACCAATGGACGAGCGTCTTTCAAATTAAAACTATAATATATTCACGTTTTAATATTTTTCTATTAAAAAATTCCGACCAAAAATGGCATTAAAATTATCTTTGCCTTTTTTCTTAGGAGAAAAACTCCCTTACTAGATTTTTGGTTCGATAACTCTGAAATTATTCTTTAGACATTTCTTAGTTTTAGCAGCCCTACGGTCGCGGCTGCATATAAGGTAAAGGTTGGGATATTTCAAACAGATCGTGGTACCGAACTGCAAGTTAGGAGCGACCCGGCTCAATAGTAACCGATACTCTAAAAACTAGAACTTTGATGACCATAGATACATCAATAGAAACAGATTTTTATGCTAATTTCTAATATATAAGTTTCATTAAGTTTAATAATACCCATCAAAAGTTACGTGCCTGAGAAAATTTGCCTTATTTTCGAAAAAAGGGGGAAACACCCCCAAAAAGTCACAGAACTTAAATGAAAATCACACCATCGGATTCAGCGTATCAGAAAACCCTTATTGCGGAAGTTTCAAGCTCCTATCTGCAAAAATGTGGAATTTTCTATTTTTTGTCAGAAGAAAGATCACGGATGCGTTTTTTTTTTCTTTTTTTTATTATTATTATTATTATTTTCCTAGGAGTGGTCGTATCAATCCAGTAGTCCTATAATATCATAAGAGGGCTCATTTGAACGGAAATTAAAATTCTAATGCATCTTTTAAAGACCAAAAAAATTGGAAGGCAACTTGGATTCCTCCCACGCTCATTTTTTCCCAAAGTCACCCAATCAAAATTTTGAGATAGCCATTTTGTTCAACATAGTCGAAAATCTAATAAATATATCGTTGAGGATGACTTAATCCTCCATAGCTCCCAGGAGAAGGGCTGCAAGTTATGAACTTTGCCCATTGTTTACATATAGTATTGGTTAATGGGAAGTATAAAGACGTTTCAGGAGGGATTTTTTCTGATGGGGGGGTGTCGGAGGAGGGCCCTTCGGGGGAGGATCCTTCCGTGGAGGATGCTTCCTTGGGGGAAGGGACATTTCTATGAAGAGGGCGCTGGATTTCCCAGTGTTATTTAAAAAACGATCAGAAATTATTAAATAAAAAAAACTAGTTTTTTCAACCGAAAGTAAGGAGCAACATTAAAACTTAAAATAAACAGAAATTATTACGTATATGAGGGGGTTCACCCCCTAGTCAATACTTCGCCCTTTTCGCTAAAGTTTTTATTAGTACTTTCAAAAGAGCTATCTATATTAATTAACCGGGGTTTGTGATTCAGGGGTTGGTGATTCGAACAAAATTCGAACTTTAGCGTAAAAACCAAGGTATCGTCTAGGAGGCAAACTCCCTAATATACGTAATAGAGCATACGAATGTAGAAGTTCGTTACGTAAGTTAATTCGTAAGTTAGGTCAGAACAAAATTTCGAGAAAGCCGTTTAGCCAAAAAAGTAAAATTAATATGCAAATTACTTTTAATTATTCAAAATCAAAGCTGCATTAACTCAAAAACGTTCAGAAATTAAAAAAAAACAAGTTTTCTTTTAACTCAAAGTAAGGAGTGACATTAAAACTTAAAACGAACAGAAATTATTCCGTATATGAAAGGGGCTGTCCCCTCCTCAATACCTTGCTCTTCATGCTACAGTTAGAATCTGTCACATAACTTTACTTATTAAAACAATAAAAAACTTTAGCCCAAATAGTGAGATGTTGAGGAGGGGACAGCCCCTTTCATACACGGAATAATTTCTGTTCGTTTTAAGTTTTAATGTCGCTCCTTACTTTTAGTTAAAAAATACGTGTTCTTTTATTTAATCTTTTAAATATCGTCCGAAGACCTATCTACCAAAACTTGAAAAAAAAGCTTTCATGGTGAATAATTTGACGACTAACTTGAGTCAGTTGCAATTTAGTAGTCAATAGCTTAGCTGCAATTTAAGGGATATCTGCCGCACAAACTGGAATTAACAATTGTCACCTGCTAATTTGTGAAAACAGAGTTTTGTGAAATTTGTTCTTGGCAATTCGTAAAACATATTAATTGGGTAAAGATTTAGAAAAGAGACTTTTTTATTTGTAAAAAAAAGTATTTATATCATTAAATCACGCATAAAAATGTATTAAGACTGTAAAACACTGATGTTAAAATTTAATCCATAATGGGAAAAAATTAAGGTTTCATTAAAATTCTTTAAATTTCGCCCTCAAAATTAATAAATTATTTTGTCCTACAAGGTTCCGGATTGTTAGTAGAAGGGGAGGTGCTACTCCGATCAGAACCACGTGGTTTATGGTTTTTGTCAGTGAGAATTTGAAAAACAGGAATTTTGTCACATTTATGGATGGTTTTATGGATTTTGTCAGTGAGAATGAAAAAACAGGAACTTTGTCACATTTATGTCTGTTTTCATGGATGGTTATGTGTGTTGGTCAATTTATTTGATGTTTTTATGGTCTTTGTCAGTGAGAATGGAAAAACAGGAACTTTTTCACTCCTTTCCTGTTGTTGTTCGAGGCAGATGTTATGAGTTTCCGGGAAACAGTTAATGACACTTCCTTTCTGTTGTTATTCGAGGCAAATGTTATGAGTTCCCGGGAGATCGCGTGTTTCCAATATTTGTTGTTCAAGCCAAATGTTATGAGTTTCCGGGAAACAGTATTTGTTGTTGTTGTTCGATGCAAATGTTATGAGTTCCCGGGAGATCGCGTGTTTCCAATATTTGTTGTTCAAGCCAAATGTTATGAGTTTCCGGGAAACAGTATTTGTTGTTGTTGTTCAAGTCAAATGTTCTGGGTTCCCGGGAAACAGCTAGATCCCCCTTCTCAGCCAATCAGAGGGCTTTGTTTAGATCACACATGACAGATGATATCATGATTGATTGATTGACATGAAAGGGGAATTAATTTGTTGTTCTAAAGAGAATTGATTCACGAAAGGAAATTAATTTGGATTTCGAACAGAAATGTCTCCGGGCAAAGTTTAGTTCTCACATGACAGATGATGTCATGATTGATTGATTGACATGAAAGGGGAATTAATTTGTTTTTCTAAAGAGAATTGATTCACGAAAAAGGAATTAATTTGGATTTCTAAGAGAAATGTCTCCGGGCAAAGTTTTGATCACACATGACAGATGATTTCATGATTGAGTGATTGACATGAAAGGGGACTTAATTTGCTGTTCTAAAGAGATTTGATTCACGAGAGGGAATTAGTTTGGAGTTCTAACAAGAGAATCGTTTCCAAGCGAATGTTTGGATTATCGCGCGCGAAAAGCTTTCTTTGTAATTTCAATATGAAAGCACAGGGATGCCAAACAAAAGGAACTCGCTGAATTACGCTTAGGGATTATTTGGGTGAAACCGTTTTAGTCATTTTATGGAATTATTTCGGCGAAACAGTTAGAGACATTTTAAAATATGATTTTTGAAGAGATTTTAGGAGAGAATTTGAGGGTAAAACTTTGTGGTCGTTATAATACACAAGTTCTATTTGAACAGTGTTGTGAGGTCCTCTACCACAACCCAAAGGATTCCGATCCCCCTACCCCGACCCCAAAGGGTTCCAATCCCTCTACCCCAACCCCAAAGGTCCACCGGGCTCGCAAAGGGCCACCCGGCCCTCAAGTGCCGCCCAGACCCCCTAAGGCCCTACCCAGACTTCCAAAGGCCCTCCCCCGATCCCCAAAGGTCCACCGGGCTCCCAAAGGACCAATCGGCCCTCAAGTGCCGCCCAGACCCCAAAAGGTCCTCCCCAGGCTCCCAAAGGCCCTCCCCCGATCCCCAAAGGTCCACCAGGCTTCCAAAGGACCAATCGGTGCTCAAGGGTCCCCTCAGACCCCCAAAGGTCCTCCCTGGCCCCCAAAGGCCCTCCCCCGGTCCCCAAAGGTCCCCCGGGCTCCCGAAAGACCACTCAATCCTCAAGGGCCCCCCGGACCCCCAAAGGCCCTCCCCCGGTCCCCAAAGACCCCCCAGGCTCCCAACTGGCCCCCCCGACCCCCAAAGGCCCTCCCCCGGTCCCCAAAGGTGCCCCAGGCTCCCAAAAGGCCCCGGACCCCCAAAGGCCCTCCCCCGATCCCCAAAGGTCCACCAGGCTCCCAAAGGACCACCCAGGCCTTGGTTTAGTTTTAGTTAAAAGTATAGAGTGTTTTAGCTTAGAGTCATAACTTAGAGTTTTTGTTGAAGCTCTATTTTAGTTTAATTTTAGTTACGAGTTTGATGTTTTACCTTTGAGTTTTAGTTAGAGTGGAAGTTTAGTTTATTTACAGTTAAGAATTTAGAGTTTTAGCTTAGAGTCATAGCCTAGATTTTTACTTAAAGTTATTATTTGTATAATTTTTAGTTCAGAGTTTTGGTTTTGCTTAGAGTCTTAGCTTAGAGTTTTTTTTGTTATATTTCTAGTTTACTTTAGTTTTTATTAATAGTTAGATTTTTTAAAAATTAGTTTCAGTTATATTTCTAGCTTAGTTTATTTTTAGTTAATAGTTTAGAGTTTTTAGCTTATAGTTTTTGTTGAAGTTATAGTTTAGTTTAGTTTTAGTTAATAGTTTAGAGTTTTAGCATAGAGTCTTAGCTTAGAGTTTTTGTTATAGTTATAGTTTAGTTTAATTTTAGTTAAGAGTTTGATGTTTTACCTTTGAGTTTCAGTTAGAGTTCTAGTTTATTTTATTTTCAGTTCAGAGTTTATAGTTTTTAGATTAAAGTCATAGCTTATAGTTTTTTTTGAAGTTCTTTTTTAGTTAAGTTTTAGTAAAGATTTTATTGTTATAGATTATAGTATTAGATTATAGTTTTTGTTAGAGTTCTAGTCTATTTTAATTTTATTTTAGATTTTAGAGTTTTAGCTTAGTCCTATCTTAGAGTTTTTTTTGTTAGATTTCTAGTTTATTTTAATTTTAGTTTTAGTTAAGAGTTTGGTGTTTTAACTTAGAGTCTTAGTTTAGAGTTTTAATTTGAGTTCTAGTTTAGTTTAGTTTTAGTTAAGATTTTAGAATTTTATCTTAGAGTTTTTTTGTTAGAGTTCTAGTTTAGTTTAATTTTAGCTAAGAGTCTGATTTTTTACCTCTGAGTTTCAGTTAGAGTTCTAGTTTAGTTTTAGTTAAGAGTTGGATGTTTTATCTTAATGTCTTAGCTTAGAGTTTTTAGTTAGAGCTCTAGTTTAGTTTAGTTTTGGTTAAGAGTTTAGAATTTTAGCTTAGAGTCTTAGCTTAGAGTTTTTTTTTAGAGTTCTAGTTTATTTAATTTTAGTTAAGAGTTTAGAGTTTTTGTTCAAGTTTTAGTTTTAGTTAATAGTTTAGAGTTTTAGCTTAGAGTCTTAGCTTAGAGTTTTTTTTTGTTAGAGTTCTAGTTTAGTTTAGTTTTATTTAAGAGTTTGATTTTTTACCTCTGAGTTTCAGTTAGAATTTTAGTTTAGTTATAGTGAAGAGTTTGGGGTTTTACCTTAATGTCTTAGCGTAGACTTTTTAGTTACAGTTCTAGTTTAGTTTAGTTTTGGTTAAGAGTCTATAATTTTAGATCATACTGTTAGCTTAGAGTTTTTTTTTATAGTTCTAGTTTATTTTATTTTTAGTTAATAGTTTAGAGTTTTTTTTGAAGTTTTAGTTTATTTTAGTTTTATTTAATAGTTTATAGTTCTAGATTACAGTCTTAGCTTAGATTTTTTTTTAGAGTTGAAGTTTAGTTTATTAATAGTTAAGAGTTTTGAGTTTTAGCATAGAGTCTTAGCTTAGAGTTTTTGTTAGAGTGCTCGTTTAGTTTACCTGTAGTTAAGAGTTTTATCTTAGAGACCTAGCTTAGTGTTTTAGTTTAGTTTAGTTTTAATTAAGACTACAGGATTTTAGCACAAAGTCATAGCATAGATTTTTTGTTAGGATTTTAGTTTAGTTTAGTTTTTTTTAAGAATTTATAGTTTTAAATTATATTCATATATAAGAGTTATTGTTAGATTTCTAGTTTGGTTCTAGTTAATTTTTTATAATTCTAGATTATATTATTATATTGGATTTTTATGCTAGAGTTCTAGTTTATTTTAGTTTTAGTTAAGATCTTAGAGTTTTTAGCTGAGAGTCATAGCTTAGAGATTTTGTTGAAGTTCTAGTTTAGTTTAGTTTTAGTTAAGACTTTAGAGTTTTAGCTTAGAGTCTTAGCTTAGAGTTTTTGTTATAGTTGAAGTTTAGCTTAGTTATAGTTAAGAGTTTAGAGTTTTAGCTTAGAGTCTTAGCTTAGAGTTTTTGTTAGAGTTCTAGTTTAGTTTACATATAGTTAAGAGTTTGGAGTTTTACCATAGAGACCTAGCTTAGAATTTTAGTTTAGTTTAGTTTTATTTAATAGTTTAGAGTTTTTTAGCTTAGAGTCTTAGTTTAGAGTTTTTGTTAGAGTTCTAGTTTAGTTTAGTTTTAGTTAAGAGTTTGGTGTTTTACCTTAGAGTTTTTGTCGAAGTTCTAGTTTAGTTTAGTTTTATATAATAGTTTAGAGTTTTATATTAGAGTCTTAGCTTAGATTTTTTTGTTAGAGTTCTAGTTTATTTTAGTTTTAGTTAAGAGTTTAGAGTTTTTAGCTGAGAGTCATAGCCTAGAGTTTTTGTCGAAGTTCTAGTTTAGTTTAGTTTTAGTTAAGAGTTTGGTGTTTTACCTTAGAGTCTTAGCTTAGAGTTTTTGTTAGAGTTGAAGTTTATTTTAGTTTTAGTTAAGAGCTTAGAGTTTTTAGCTTAGAGTCTTAGCTTAGAGTTTTTGTTAGAGTTCTAGTTTAGTTTAGATATAGTTAATACTTTGGGGTTTTACCCTAGGGACTTAGCTTAGAGTTTTTGTTAGAGTTGAAGTTTAGTTTAGTAATAGTTAAGAGTTTATAGTTTTGGCATAGAGTCTTAGCTTAGAGTTTTTGTTAGAGTTCTTGTTTAGTTTACATATAGTTAAGAGTTTGGAGTATTACCTTAGAGACCTAGCTTAGAATTTTCGTTTAGTTTAGTAATAGTTAAGAGTTTATAATTTTAGCTCAGAATTTTAGCTTAGAGTTTTTGTTAGAGTTCTAGTTTAGTTCAGTTATAGTCAAGAGTTTGGTGTTTTACCATAGAGAGTTAGCTTAAAGTTTTAGTTTAGTTTTAATTCATATTTTAGAGTTTTATATTAGAGTCTTAGCAGAGAGTTTTGTTAGAGTTCTAGTTTAGTTTAGTTTTAGTTAAGAGTTTGGTGTTTTACCTTAATGTCTTAGACTTAGAGTTTTAATTAGAGTTCTAGTTTAGTTTAGTTTTGGTTAAGAGTTTAGAATTTTAGCTTAGAGTCTTAGCTTAGAGTTTTTTTTAGAGTTCTAGTTTAGTTTAGTTTTAGTTAAGAGTTTAGAGTTTTTGTTGAAGTTTTAGTTTATTTTATTTTTAGTTAATAGTTTAGAGTTTTAGCTTAGAGTCTTAGCTTAGAGTTTTAGTTAGAGTTGAAGTTTAGTTTATTAATAGTTAAGAGTTTAGAGTTTTAGCATAAAGTCTTAGCTTAGAGTTTTTGTTAGAGTTCTAGTTTAGTTTACATGTAGTTAAGAGTTTAGAGTTTTAGCCTAGAGTCTTAGCTTAGAGTTTTTGTTGAAGTTTAGTTTAGTTTTAGTTTAGAGTTTTAGCTTAGACTTAGAGTTTTAATTAGAGTTCTAGTTTAATTTAGTTTTAGTTAAGATTTTAGAGTTTTATCTTATAGTATTAGCAGAGAGTTTTTGTTAGAGTTTTAGTTTAGTTTAGTTCTAGTTAAGAGTTTAGAGTTTTAGCCTAGAGTCTTATATCAGAGTTTTTGTTAGAGTTCTAGTTTAGTTTTTGTTAAGAATTTAGAATTTTACCTTAGAGTCTTAGCTTAGAGTTTTACTTTAAGTTATAGTTTGGTTAAGTTTTAGTTAAGAGCTTAGAGTTTTTAGCTGAGTCTTAGCTTAGAGTTTTCGCTAGAGTTCTAGTTTAGTTTAGTTTTAGTTAAGATTTTAGAATTTTACCTTAGAGTCCTAGCTTAGAGTTTTTGTTAGAGTTCTAGTTTAGTTTAATTTTAGTTAAGAATTTGATATTTTACCTTTGAGTTTCAGTTAGAGGTCTAGTTTAGTTTACTTTTAGTTAATAGTTTAGCGTTTTACCTTTGGAGTTTTAGCTTAGAGTTTTAGTTAGAGTTCTAGTTTTGTTTAGTTTTAGTTAAGAGTTTAGAATTTTAGCTTAGAGTCTTAGTTCAGAGTTTTTGTTAGAATTCTAGTTTATTTTAGTTTTAGTTAATATTTTATAGTTTTACATTTGAGTTTAAATTATATTTCTAGTTTAGTTTAGTTTTAGTTATGAGTTTAAGAGTTTTTAGCTTAGAGTCTTAGCTTAGAGGTTTTGTTGAAGTTCTAGTTTACTCAAGTTTTAGTTAATAGCCTAGAGTGTTTGTTACAGTTCTAGTTTAGTTTAATTTTATTTAAGAGTTTAGAGTTTTAGCTTAGAGTTTTTTTGTTAGAGTTCTAGTTTACTTTAATTTTAGTTAAGAGTTTTATTTTTTTACCTTTGAGTTTCAATTAGAGTTCTAGTTTAGATTTAGTTAAGAGTTTGATGTTTTATCTTAGAGTTTCAGTTAGAGTTCTAGTTTAGTTTTAGTTAAGAGTTTGGTGTTTTACCTTAGAGTATTAGCTTAGAGTTTCTTTGTTATGTTTCTAGTTTATTTTAATTTTATTTAAGATTTTGATTTTGTACCTCTGAGTTTCAGTTAGAGTTCTAGTTTAGTTTTAGTTAAGAGTTTGGAGTTTTACCTTAGAGTCTTAGCTTAGAGTTTTTAGTTAGAGTTCTAGTTTAGTTTAGTTTTGGTTAAGAATTTAGAATTACAGCTTATAGTCGTAGCTTAGAGTTTTTTTAGAGTTATAGTTTATTTTAGTTTTAGTTAATAGTTTAGTTTTTAGCTTAGAGTCTTAGCTTAGAGTTTTTGTTGAAGTTTTAGTTAATTTTTGTTTTAGTTAAGAGTTTAGAGTTTTAGCTTAGAGTATTAGCTTAGAGTTATAGTTAGAGTTGAAGTTTAGTTTAGTAATAGTTAAGAATTTAGAGTTTTTAGCTTAGAGTCGTAGTTTAGAGTTTTTGTTATAGTTCTAGTTTAGTTTAGTTAAGAGTTTAGAGTTTTGAATTTTAGCTTAGACTCTTAGCTTAGAGTTTTTGTTAGATTTCTAGTTTAGTTTAGTTTTAGTCAAGAGTTTAGAGTTTTTAGCTTAGATTCATAGATTAGAGTTTTTGTTGAAGCTATACTTTAGTTTATTTTTAGTTAAGAGATTATAGTTTTAGCTTATAGTCTTATATTAGAGTTTTTGTTAGAGTTTCAGTTTAGTTTAGATCTTGTCAGGAATTTGTAGTCTTGTCCTATATTCTTAGCTTAGAGTTA
Organism: Artemia sp. Qi Xiang Cuo; assembly: GCF_049724085.1. Lineage (NCBI taxonomy): Eukaryota > Metazoa > Arthropoda > Branchiopoda > Anostraca > Artemiidae > Artemia > Artemia sp. Qi Xiang Cuo. Next base: position 73,225,243 of record NC_142797.1, on the reverse strand, counting down.
TAGTTAGAGTTGAAGTTTAGTTTAGTTATAGTTAAGAATTTAGAGTTTTTAGCTTAGAGTCGTAGTTTAGAGTTTTTGTTATAGTTCTAGTTTAGTTTAGTTAAGAGTTTAGAGTTTTATCATAGAGTCATAGGTTAGAGTTTTTGTTGAAGTTGAAGTTTAGTTTAGTCATAGTTAAGAATTTAGAGTTTTTATCTTAGAGTCATAGCTTAGAGTTTTTGAAGTTCTAGTTTAGTTTAGTTAAGAGTTTAGAGTTCCACCTTAGAGTCTTAGCTTAGAGTTTTAATTAGAGTTGAAGTTTAGTTTACTTATAGTTAAGGGTTTAGAATTTTAGCTTGGAGTCTTAGCTTAGAGTTCTAGTTAGAGTTCTAACTTAGTTTAGTTTTAGTTAAGAGTTTAGAGTTTTACCTTAAAGTCTTAGCTTATTGTTTTATTTAGAGTTCTAGTTTAGTTTAGTTTTAGTTAAGAGTTTTGAGTTTTACCATAGAGTCTTAGCTTAGAGTTTTAGTTAGAGTTATTGTTTAGTTTAGTTTTAGTTAAGAATTATAGCTTTAGCATAGAATCTTAGCTTAGAGATTTAGTTAGAGTTGAAGTTTAGTCCAAACTAGCATAACCACAAAATTACACAATATTGCATAGAAATACCAAAACCATAGGTTAGGCTAGGTCAGGTTAGAAGTTTGGTTTCTCCACGTTTAAGTTAGGTTAGATTAGGTTAACTTATCATGAGCGCGCATGATAAGCTAACCTAATCTAACCTAACTTAAACGTGGAGAAACCAAACTTCTAACCTGACCTAACCTAATCTATGGTTTTGGTATTTCTATGCAATATTGTGTAATTTTGTGGTTATGCTAGTTTGGGCTAAACTTCAACTCTAACTAAATCTCTAAGCTAAGATTCTATGCTAAAGCTATAACTTTTAACTAAAACTAAACTAAACAATAACTCTAACTAAAACTCTAAGCTAAGACTCTATGGTAAAACTCAAAACTCTTAACTAAAACTAAACTAAACTAGAACTCTAAATAAAACAATAAGCTAAGACTTTAAGCTACGACTCTAAACTCTTAACTAAAAATAAACTAAGTTAGAACTCTAACTAAAACTCTAAGCTAAGTCTCCAAGCTAAAATTCTAAACCCTTAACTATAAGTAAACTAAACTTCAACTCTAACTTAAACTTTAAGCTAAGACTATAAGGTGGAATTCTAAACTCTTAACTAAACTAAACTAGAACTTCAAAAACTCTAAGCTATGACTCTAAGATAAATACTCTAAATTCTTAACTATGACTAAACTAAACTTCAACTTCAACAAAAACTCTAACCTATGACTCTATGATAAAACTCTAAACTCTTAACTAAACTAAACTAGAACTATAAAAAAACTCTAAACTACGACTCTAAGCTAAAAACTCTAAATTCTTAACTATAACTAAACTAAACTTCAACTCTAACTATAACTCTAAGCTAATACTATAAGATAAAAATCTAAACTATTAACTAAAAATAAACTAAAATAAAAATATAAAAAAAGATATAAGATAATAATATAATATAAAACTACAAAATCTTAAATAAAAATAAACTAAACTATAGCTTCAACAAAAACTCTAAGCTATGAATCTAAGATAAAAACTCTAAACTCTTGACTAAAACTAAACTAAACTAGAAATCTAACAAAAACTCTAAGCTAAGAGTCTAAGCTAAAATTCTAAACTCTAAACTCTTAACTAAACAAAACTAAAACTATAACAAAAACTCTAAACTACGACTCTAATCTAAAAACTCTAAATTCTTAACTATAACTAAACTAAACTTCAACTCTAACTATAACTCTAAGCTAATACTCTAAGCTAAGACTCTAAACTCTTAACTAAAACAAAAATTAACTAAAACTTCAACAAAAACTCTAAGCTAAGACTCTATGGTAAAACTAAAATCTTAACTCAAACTAAAATAAGCTATAACTCTAAAAAACTATAATCTAATCACCTAAGATTAAATAATAAATAAACTAAAAAAACAACCATAACATAGAAACATACCTAAAAACACTAGGATACTACTCAAAGGTAAAAAACCCAACTCTTAACAAAAACAAAACTAGAGCTCCTACTGTAGCTGAGAAGTAAAAAATCAAACTCTTAACTAAAATTAAACTAGACTAGAAAACTAACAAAAAACTCTAAGCTAACACTCTAATGTGAAACACAAAACTATTAACTAAAACTAAACTAGAACTCTAACTGAAACTCTAAGGTAAAACACCAAACTCTTAACTAAAACTAAACTAGAACTCTAATTGAAACCCAAAGGTAAAAAAATAAAAATCTTAACTAAAATTAAAGTAAACTAGAACTCTAACAAAAAAACTCTAAGCTAAAACTATAAACTCTTAAATAAAATTAAACTAAACTATAACTCTAACAAAAACTCTAAGATATTAACTAAAACTAACGTAAACTAGAACTTCAACAAAACCTATAAGATAAGACTCTAAGCTAAAAACTCTAAACTCATAACTAAAACTAAACTAAACTAGAACTCTAATTGAAACTCAAATGTAAAACTCTAAATTATTAAATAAAACTAAAATAAACTAGAATTCTAACGAAAACTCTGAACTAATACTCTAAGCTAAAATTCTAAACTCTTAACTAGAACTGAACAAAAATAGAACTCTAACTACAACTCTAAGCTAAGACTCAAAGGTAGAACGGTAATCTCTTAACTAAAAGTAAAATAAACTAGAACTCTACCTGAAACTCAAAGGTAAAATATCAAATTCTTAACTAAAATTAAACTAAACTAGAACTCTAACAAAAACTCTAAGCTAGGACTCTAAGGTAAAACTCTAAACTCTTAACTAAAACTAAACTAAACTAGAACTCTAGCGAAAACTCTAAGCTAAGACTCAGCTAAAAACTCTAAGCTCTTAACTAAAACTTAACCAAACTATAACTTAAAGTAAAACCCTAATCTAAGACTCTAAGGTAAAATTATAAACTATAAAATTGGAACACACGATAACTATAACAGATGATATATTAATATAGTCGAAAACTATAAACAATTAAATAAAACTAAACTAAACTAGAAATCTAACAAAACTATATTCTAAGACTTTATTATAAAACCCTGTAGGCTTAACTAAAACTAAATTAAACTAGAACTCTAATTAAAACTCTAAGTCTAAGCTAAAACTCTAAACTAAAAATAAAATAAACTTCAACAAAAACTCTAAACTAAGACTCTAAGCTAAAACTCTAAACTCTTAACTACATGTAAACTAAACGAGAACTCTAACAAAAACTCTAATCTAAGACTCTATGCTAAAACTCTAAACTCTTAACTATTAATAAACTAAACTTCAACTCTAACAAAAACTCTAAGCTAAGACTCTAAGCTAAAACTCCAAACTATTAACTAAAAATAAAATAGACTAAAACTTAAAAAAAAACTCTAAACTCTTAACTAAAACTAAACTAAACTATAACTCTAAAAAAAACTCTAAGCTAAGACTCTAAGCTAAAATTCTAAACTCTTAACCAAAACTAAACTAATCTAGAACTCTAACTAAAACTCTAAGTCTAAGACATTAAGGTAAAACACCAAACTCGTAACTAAAACTAAACTAAACTAGAACTCTAACAAAAACTCTCTGCTAAGACTCTAAGCTAAAACTCTAAAATCTTAACTAAAACTAAACTAAAACTCTAAGCTACGTCTCTAAGGTAAAACACCAAACTCTTAACTATAACTAAACTAAACTAGAACTCTAACAAAAACTTTAAACTAAGACTCTAAGCTAAAACTCTAAACTCTTAACTATTACTAAACTAAACTAAAATTCTAAGCTAGGTCTCTAAGGTAATACTCCAAACTCTTAACTATATGTAAGCTTAACAAGAACTCTAACAAAAACTCTAAGCTAAGTCTCTATGCTAAAACTCTAAACTCTTAACTATTACTAAACTAAACTTCAACTCTAACAAAAACTCTAAGCTAAGTCCCTATGGTAAGACTCCAAAGTCTTAACTATATCTAAAGTAAACTAGAACTCTAACAAAACCTCTAAGCTAAGACTCTAAGCTAAAAACTCTAAGCTCTTAACTAAAACTAAAATAAACTTCAACTCTAACAAAAACTCTAAGCTAAGACTCTAAGGTAAAACACCAAACTCTTAACTAAAACTAAATTAACCTAGAACTTCAAAAAAACTCTCTGATATTAGTCTCAGTTAAAAAATCTAAACTCTTAACTAAAACTAAAATAAACTATAACTCTAAAAAACAAATATAATATAAGAATCTAATACAAAACTCTAAACTCGTTACTAAAAATAAACTAGAAAAGAAATACGACAAAAACTCTAATTTAAAACACCAAACTGTTAACTAAAACTAAACTAAACTAGAAATCTAACAAAAATACTAAACTAATACTCTAAACTCTTAACTAAAACTAAACTAAACTAAAATTCTAAGCTAGGTCTCTAGGATAAAACTCCAAACTCTTAACTATATGTAAACTAAACTAGAACTCTAACAAAAACTCTAAGCTAAGACTCTATGCTAAAACTCTAAACTGTTAACTATTACTAAGCTAAACTTCAACTATAACAAAAACTCTAAGCTAAGGCTATAAGCTAAAACTCTAAAGTATTAACAAAAACTAAACTAAACTAGAACTTCAAGGAAAACTCTAAGCTATGACTCTCATCTAAAAACTCTAAGTTCTTAAATAAAAATAAAATAAACTATAACTCTAGCATAAAACTCTAAGCTAAGACTCTAAGCTAAAATTCTAAACTCTTAACTAAAACTAAACTAGAACTCTAACAAAAACTCTGAGATAAGACTCTAGGCTAAAACTCTAAACTCTTAACTAAAACTAAACTAAACTAGAAATCTAACAAAAACTCTCTGCCAAGACTCTAAGGTAAAACTCTAAAATCTTAACTAAAACTAAACTAAACTAAAACACTAAGCTAGGTCTCTAAGATAAAACTCTAAACTCTTAACTATATGTAAACTAAACGAGCACTCTAACAAAAACTCTAAGCTAAGACTCTATGCTAAAACTCTAAACTCTTAACTATAAATAAACTAAACTTAAACTCTAAAAAAAACTCTAAGATAAGACTCTAAGATAAAAATCTAAAATATTAACTAAAAATAAAATAAACTAAAACTTCAACAAAAACTCTAAACTCTTAACTAAAACTAAAATAAACTAGAACTCTAAAAAAAAAATCTAAGCTAAGACTCTAATCTAAAATTCTAAACTATTAACCAAAACTAAAATAAAATATAGCTCATACAAAAAAGTCTAAGCTAATAAATTAAGATAAAACACCAAACGCTTCACTAAAACTAAACTACAACTCTAACTGAAGTTCATACTTAAAAAATCAGAATATTAACTAAAATTAAACTAAGCTAGAACTCTAACAAAAAAAACTCAAAGCTAAAATACTAAAATCTTAACTAAAACTAAACTAAACTAGAACTCAAATTAAAACTCTAAGCTAAGACTCTAAGGTAAAACACCAAACTCTTAACTAAAATTAAACTAAACTATAACTCTAACAAAAAAAACTCTAAGATAAGACTAAGCTAAAACTCTAATCTATAAAATAAAACTAAACTAAACTATAAATCAAAAAAAAAATCTAAGCTAAGACTCTAAGATAAAACTCTAAAATCTTTACTAAAAGTAAAATATACTAGAAATTCTACAAGATCTCAAATCTACGAATATAATCTAAAAACTATCAATTATTAAATAAAAATAAAATATACTACAAATATAACTTAAAATAAAATGTAAAACATAAAACTATTAACTAAAATTAAACTAAACTAGAACTCTAACAAAAACTCTAAGCTAAGACTCTAGGCTAAAACTCTAAACTATTAACTAAAACTAAACTAAACTAGAACTTCAACACAAACTCTAAGCTAAAAAACTCTAAACTCTTAACTGAAACTAAACTAAACTAAAGCTCTAACTGAAACTCTAAGGTAAAACATTAAACTCTTAAATAAAATTAAACTAAACTAGAACTCTAAATAAAAAATCTCTAAGCTAAGACTCTAAGCTAAAACTCAAAACTCTTAACTAAAACTTAGCCAAACTATAACTTTAAGTAAAACTCTAGTCTATGACTCTAAGCTAAAACTCTAAATTCTTAACTGTAAATAAACTAAACTTCCACTCTAACTAAAACTCAAAGGTAAAACATCAAACTCTTAACTAAAATTAAACTAAACTAGAGCTTCAACAAAAACTCTAAGTTATGACTCTAAGCTAAAACACTCTATACTTTTAACTAAAACTAAACCAAGGCCTGGGTGGTCCTTTGGGAGCCTGAAGGACCTTTGGGGATCGGGGGGAGGGCCTTTGGGGGTCCGGGGCCCTTTGGGAGCCTGGGGCACCTTTGGGGACCGGGGGAGGGCCTTTGGTGGTCCGGGGGCCAGTTGGGAGCCTGGGGGTCTTTGGGGACCGGGGGAGGGCCTTTGGGGGTCCGGGGGGCCCATGAGGATTGAGTGGTCTTTTGGGAGCCCGGGGGACCTTTGGGGACCGGGGGAGGGCCTTTGGGGGCCCAGGGAGGACCTTTGGGGTCTGAGGGGACCCTTGAGCACCGATTGGTCCTTTGGGAGCCGGGTGGACCTTTGGGGATCGGGGGAGGGCCTTTGGGCGCCTGGGGAGGACCTTTTGGGGTCTGGGTGGCACTTGAGGGCCGATTGGTCCTTGGGGAGCCCGGGGGACCTTTGGGGAGCGGGGGTGGGCCCTTGGGAGTCCGGGTAGGGCATTTGGGGGTCTGGACGTCACTTGAGGGCCGGGTGGCCTTTTGCGAGCCCGGTGGACCTTTGGGGTTGGGGTAGAGGGATTGGAACCCTTTGGGTTTGGGGTAGGGGGATCGGAACCCTTTGGGTTGTGGTAGAGGACCTCACAACACTGTTCAAATAGAACTTGTGTATTATAACGACCACAAAGTTTTACCCTCAAATTCTCTCCTAAAATCTCTTCAAAAATCATATTTTAAAATGTCTCTAACTGTTTCGCCGAAATAATTCCATAAAATGACTACAACGGTTTCGCCCAAATAATCCCTAAACGTAATTTCATCGTGTTCCTTTTGTTTGGCATCCCTGTGCTTTCACATTTGAAATTACAAAGAAACCTTTTCGCGCGCTAAGATCAAAACATTTGCTCGGAAACGATTCTCTTGTTAGAACTCCAAATTAATTCCCTCTCGTGAATCAATTCTCTTTAGAACAACAAATTAATTCCCCTTTCATGTCAATCAATCAATCATGACATCATCTGTCATGTGTGATCTAAACTTTGCCCGGAGACATTTCTGTTCGAACTCCAAATTAATTCCTTTTCGTGAATCAATTCTCTTTAGAACATCAAATTAATTCCCCTTTCATGTCAATCAATCAATCATGACATCATCTGTCATGTGAGATCTAAACTTTGCTCGGAGACATTTCTGTTCGAAATCCAAATTAATTTCCTTTCGTGAATCAATTCTCTTTAGAACAACAAATTAATTCCCCTTTCATGTCAATCAATCAATCATGATATCATCTGTCATGTGTGATCTAAACAAAGCCCTCTGATTGGCTGAGAAGGGGGATCTAACTGTTTCCCGGGAACTCATAACATTTGACTTGAACAAAAACAACAAATACTGTTTCCCGGAAACTCATAACATTTGGCTTGAACAATAAATATTGGAAACACGCGATCTCCCGGGAACTCATAACATTTGCATCGAATAACAACAACAAATACTGTTTCCCGGAAACTCATAACATTTGTCTTGAACAATAAATATTGGAAACACGCGATATCCCGGGAACTCATAACATTTGCCTTGAATAACAACAGAAAGGAAGTGTCATTAACTGTTTCCCGGAAACTCATAACATCTGCATCGAACAACAACAAGAAGGGAGTGACAAAGTTCCTGTTTTTCCATTCTCACTGACAAAGACCATAAAAACATCAAATAAATTGACCAACACACATAACCATCCATGAAAACAGACATAAATGTGACAAAGTTGCTGTTTTTTCATTCTCACTGACAAAATCCATAAAACCATCCATAAATGTGACAAAATTCCTGTTTTTCAAATTCTCACTGACAAAAACCATAAACCACGTGGTTCTGATCGGAGTAGCACCTCCCCTTCTACTATTGTTGAAGAGTTTTACTAACAGCTGTTAAGAAAAATATTACTGGACCACTTTTTAGAATGCCAGAACCACCTTCATTTCCTAATTTAATGCCCACGAGCCTTTTTTGTTCTTAATATTTAGATGATGAATGTAAGAAAGAAATCGGCTAGATAGTTTTACTGTAACAATTTCTGGTTGACAAATTTAGTCTATAAGACTTACATATTATGATTTTGGTGATAGTTTTACAAATGGCTTTTAAAATGCCAAAATAGTCCAAGGTACCAATGTAAAACTAAAAAAAAAAAATCGCAAATTCTAATCGACAGTGCAATTAATAAGTTGTTCTTAGACCCTTAAGATTTGTAAACACCTGGTTTTACATGAAAATAATTTCTTATATACAATATTAATTTTTCATGGACAATTACTTTTGGAAAGTTTTAGGGAACAGTGCAATCATTAAGTTATTCTTCAACCCCAAAGACTTTAAACACCTGGCCTACAAAAAAAGATATATATATATATATATATATATATATATATATATATATATATATATATATATATATATATATATATATATAAACGCTGCATGACTAAACACATAGCACATGGATAAGTGACTAAGCCTGTAACATAGGTGCTGTATAGTGACAGCTCTTCGCTTATTGCTGATATACTTTATGTGAAACATGAAAGATTGAATTCGTTTTGTTTGCCTGCTAAGAAGAGGGAGAAGTGGGAGTATAACCAATAGTGATGAATCCTTTAAGAACTTGCTCTGAAAACCGTAAAAATAACTGTCTCAAATAATTTTTCTAAATTTCAGATCCTCACGCACCCCCGCCATCCTATCAAAATATTCTCTTAGATACGCTTATTCCAGGGTGATTATCATTCAGAGGTGATCCAAGTTTTGTTTTATAAATATTAAATCTGATTTAAAAATAGTGTTTAGGGAAATGGGGTTTGCACCCTCTCCTAAATTTGTTAAAGCTCTGTGTTAAACAGTTCCTATTAAAAAATTTGATTTCAAAGTGATCCTATTCGATGGATATTAAGACTCAGAAAAAGAGAGTTTTAATTATAACATTTTCATCAGTAGAACTATTTGCAGCCCCGTCATACGCAGAATACTTTCTGTTCGTCTTGAGTTTCAATGTCGCTATTTACTTTTAAGTTGAAAACAACTTTGTTTTTCAAGTAAATGCTTGTGGCTTTTAAAGTGCTAAATAGGCTTAACTGGTGGATTCTTGATTCACGCATTACTTTGCATTTTCAATTTTTTTCTTTAAATAAAAGAAAAAATCTTCCGTATTTTAGTTTAGAAAGTTTAAATTAGATCAATTCTTTGTCTGTCTGTATTTTCGAAAATTTTTAATTAATTAACAATTTATTAACTTAAAATTGTAAGTTAACAATTTTTAGCTTAAACAAGTCTAATTTTTAGCTTAAAACAAGATATAAACAACGTTTTTCCACCGGAAATGAACTAATCTATTGTTTCATCGAGCACTAAGTACTTTTAGGAGGCAATTTGAATTTATCTGTACTAAGAGAATAATAGAAAAGATATACAGAAGAATATGTTGAAATGCAAACCGAAAACATGCAAAATCATCCAAGGTAAAGAGCAAGCATCAACCCATAAAAGTTTAGCCTGAGTTTTGTGATATATTGTGTGCTCTGCTTAATTGGTTTGAGCTGTTCCGGTGGTGAGAAATGGCTTGGGTCCTCTGCTCCATCGTAAGTTCTTTTCTCAGTCCTTTCCTCCGTAAAAAATCCTGCTTGCGTGGCCTCATAGTATGATCAGGATGGACTTTTTACAAGCTTTCCTAACTAAAACTGTGAGTGCTATCAGCATTGCTGGGCAACCTTGAGGAGTGGCACCCTTGGGGAAATTATAGACGCCTAAACGACACATTACTTGCAATGGATTCCGTAGTAGCATAATATTTGTTGGCACGAATATATAATGAGTCGGAGGTAATAGGCTTAAGAGTGTCTGTGCAGGACTTCGACTCATGTTGATAGAAGAGCATCGCCAAGTGCTGAAAACCATATATTGACCAAGATGGGCCCAGGATTGCACAAGGTCTCCACTCCAAAGGAGGTCACAGGGACTTCTTGCTGTCCAGCTCGTAACCGGCCTAAATGCTTCGTCTACACTTAAGAAGATCTATTAGTCCCCTTCCTACATTGGTTCTGGGACCATTGCTTATACTGAGGCCATAATAATTTCAATTATTTAAACGATATGAAAATTGCAACTTGGAATGTTACGAGGTTACAAAACGACTATCGTATCGATATTTTAACTGATGAATTCAGACGCTTTGAACTTGATTTACTTGGAGGCACAGAAACTCACATCCCAGGGGTAGGATTAATATAAATAGGTGATATAGGATGTTTTTAGTTAGGCAGAAAGAAATGGGTGCAATGGCAGAGGGCCCATGATAAATAAAGTAGCTGCAAACACTTGTTTAGGTAAGGAAGGTTACATAACATAATGGTACAGTAATAATGCAGTAAATACAATGATACAATAAATAACACCTTGCAAGTCGCTCATTTTATGACTAAATAGTGTAAGGTATCATAGTACTAGACATGCTGTAAAACGAACTGATGGAGATAGTAGTGAATCAGATAAATTTTACTTACAGCTACAGGAACAAATAGACAGGGCTTCAGGTAGAAATTTGGCGTTTTATTAGAATATTTTAACACCCATGTCGGTAGAAATTGAGATAGATGGTAAATAGCCTAGTTAAATTTGGTATAGGAAACGAAAACAGCTAGGGATGGTAAATAGCTAGGGCTTTTTTAATAGATTTGGCAGAAAATTTGAAGAAGTGTATTTATACTTTCATAAGCAGGTTTATTTACATTCCGCACTTTTCTCTGATTTCAATAAAATTTTATAGATGTATTGATCACCGGGAAAAATGGCCTGGTATCCCCACCCCCACCTACAAAATAGCATTCTTAGGTACGATACTGTCAGACTATGCATACGAAAAAAAATAGTTCCTGAAGAAATTTTGCAAGGTGAGGGGTAAACAGAAAGCAAACAAGTTGGTCAAACGGTTCGTGGTAACGAACTGTAAGTAAGGAGCGACCCGGCTCAATGGTAACCGAAACTCTAAAAAACGGAATTTTAATACCAATAGATGCATCAAAAGAATCAGATTTTAATTCTGATTTCAAATATATAAGTATCATCAAGTTTAATCTGACCTATCAAAAGTTACGAACCAGAGAAAATTTGGCTGATTTTCGAAAAAAGGGGGAAAGACCCCCTAAAAGCTATAGAACCCTAATGGAAATCACACCATCATATTCATCATATATCAGAGAACCCTACTGTAGAGGTTTCAAGCTCCTATCTACAAAAATGTGGAATTTTCCATTTTTTGCCAGAAGAAAGATCACGGATGTGTGTTTATTTGTTTTTTTGTTTTTTTTTTCTTTTTCCCAGGGGTAATCTTATTAACCCAGTGATCCTAGAATATCCTGGGAGGGCTCATTGGAACGGAAATTAAAAGTTCTAGTGCTCTTTTTTAGTGACAAAAAAAATGGAGGGCAAATAGGCCCCCTCCCACACTCATTTTTTTCCCAAAGTCACCCAATCAAAATTTTGAGATAGCCATTTTGTTCAGCATGGTCGAAAATATTATAACTATGTCTTTCAGGATGACTTAATCCCTTGAAGCCCCCAGGAGGAGGGCTGAAAGTTATGAACTTTACCCAATGTTAACATATAGTATTGGCTATTGGGACCCGGCTCAATGGTAACCGAAACTCTAGAAAACGGTATTTTGATACAAATAGATACATCAAAAGAATTGGATTTTAATGCTAATTTCAAATATATACGTTTCATCAAGTTTAATCCTACCCATCAAAACTTACGCGCCTCAGAAAATTTGACTGATCTTCGAAAAAAAAGGGGGAAAGACCCCTTAAAAGTTATAGAACCTTAATGAAAATCACACCATCATATTCCGCGTATCAGAAAACCCTTCTGTAGAGGTTTCAAGCTCCTATCTAAAAAATGTGGAATTTTGCATTTTTGCCAGAAGAAAGATCACGGGTGCGTGTTTATTTGTTTTTTTCCCCAGGGGTGATCGTATTGACCCATTGGTCCTAGAATATCGTGGGAGGGCTCATTGGAATGGATATTAAAAGTTCTAGTGCCCTTTTTAAGTGACCAAAAAAATGGAGGGCAACTAGGTCCCCTCCCACGCTCATTTTTTCCCAAAGTCACCTGATCAAAATTTTGAGATAGCCGTTTTGTTCAGCATGTTCGAAAATATTATACATATGTCTTTTAGGATGACTTAATCCCCCGAAGTCCCCGAGAGGAGGGCTGAAAGTTATGAAATTTACCAAATGTTGACATATAGTTTCGGTTATTGGGAAGTATACAGTACAGACGTTTTCAGGGGAGATTTTTCCTGGTAGTGGGGGGGGGGGGTCGGGGGTTATGTGAGAGGATATTTCCATGAAGGAAGTTTTCATGGGGGAAGGGAAACTGCTATGAAGGGGACGCCGGACTTCCCAGCATTATTTAAAAAAGATCAGAAATTAAATATAAAAAAACAAGTTTTTCAACTGCAACAGCAGCAACATCAAAACTTTAAACGAACAGAAAATATTACACATATGATTGGGTTCATCCCCTAGTCAATACCTCATTCTTTAAGCCAGAGATTTTTTAGTACTTTCATAAGAGCTATTTACTCTAATTAACGACCTTTGTGATTAAGCGGTCAGTTTTAAAGAATTAGAATAAAATTCGGACGTTCGCATAAAGAGCAAGGTATTGACTAGGGGGCGAACCCCTAATATACGTATTAAAAATATATGAATATAGAAGTTCGTTACGTAAATTAATTCGTAAGTTACGTATATTTATTACTAATAAAAACGTTCGTAAATAAAATGAAACAAGTTTCAAGAAAGCCATTTAACCAAATAAAAGTAAATTAATATGAAAATTTTGTTTTAATTATTCATGTACTGTGAGCCAAGATAAAAACCTGCATTTATTCAAAAACGTTCAAAATTAAATAAAAAAAACAAGTTTTTTTAACTGAAAGTAAGGAGCGACATTAAAACTTAAAACAAACAGAAATTATTCCGTAAATGAAAGGGGCTGTCCCCTCCTCAGCGCCTTGCTCTTTACGCTAAAGTTTGACTTTCTCACAACTCTATTTTTTTAAACAATAAAAAACTTTAGCGTAAAGAGCAAGGCAACAGGACGTCAAGATCAGGTTTTGAATAGGACGGTAAAAGTAAATAAAAGTTCTGGGATCTTGTGGGAGGTGGCCAAATCGGCAGCATAGAATAGGGGCAATAAAGATAAAGCGTTGTTCAGCTTCTTATCCTCAGGTTTTTGCCTTTATATTGGCTTGAGACGGCGATGAGGAAGTAATTAAAGTAGTGGTAATAGTAAATGCCCTTTCTACAATTCTTTAACTGAAATCGAAAATGGTCCACACTGATCAGCAGAAAATAACTGTAATACTTTATATTCTATTTAAAAACATAGAAAATTAGCATAGAGGGAATATTTTGTATTTAAAAAGACTTTTACAAAGATACAAAATTGCAGAGAGAGGAAGTAAGGTTAAAAGCAATAAAACCAAAAAGAAAACTGTCCCTTAATATTTCCCTTTAGTTTTTGCTAAGTTTCACTGGAATATTCAAAATAGTCTTAGGCATTGGTTTCTTCTCAATAATATGGGCTAAATTGCGATCATTTAGAATATGACATTATTTGTAAACGTATTGATCAATGAGCAATATAATATAACAAATACAAGTATTGTTTTCTATTATATTGTATGCATTGTTGAGAAAAGATCCCAGTGTGAACATTAAACACGAGTGATGTTTTAATAATTTAGTAAAAGCCTTATTCATAAGAATCAGAAATTGAAAATCTAACAAAAAACTGCTCAATTTCTCATGTCTTTATTTTCAACTTTATTACTTTGATATTCTAAGAAGCACTCAAATATTACAGATTATCTTCAGAGGAGCTACTAGCACCAATTCCATAAATTCTACACATTTTCCCTCACTAATTTCAGCAAATGTTAAATTAAATTGCGCCTGAGACTAAAAACGTACGCTAGCATGACTGAGAACCCCGGTCAATACTCTGAACTTATAGCAGCGAGGGGACAGTTTGACAGAAATAAATTCTTGCCTTAGATTTGTCAGGGGAGGAGGTTGAAATATTTTAATTCCTTAAGAAAAATTTGTTAAGAAATGGTTAAATTCTAGGTCTCCTCCTTCCAGAAAGATCTAACCTTTTGCCCCTACCATCGCTAATAGGCCAACCATAATTTGTATAATATTTTAGACGATTCTACATATGGTACTATTCTTGTGTTGTTTTCCACTTATAGGGATTTCCTACTTTGGTATTAATCCTTAAGAAATGCGGTTGTAATTGTTGTCAAGTAGTGTTAATGCTATAAAAAAAAAGAATATGGAATTGGCCTTCTACTTCTAATTTTATAAATTTTTTTTGCAGGTATATTTGGTGGTAACCATAATTTGCAATGGGATTATGAGGGAGTAAATGGTAAGCAGAGGAGAACACAGTTTTTTTTCTGGCCTTATAAGCGTCTAAGTCTTTTATTTGTATTATGAATATTTTATGTTCATTTTCGTTTGGTGGCCTATTGATTTTGATTTATTGACCTTTTGGATTGTCCATCTCGTATGTTGCTACACTTTTAATCGCATTCCATTACTTACCCAATTGACCGATATCATTGATTTACGACAGGGATAACTTACTTGTTGGTATTTTTTATTGATAGAAGAAAGAAATTTGACTTGTGTGATAAATTTATTTAGAAACAGTTATAATAACTATTTTTAAATAAAATACATCTTTTCGTGATAATACTTTTTACTGTATTTTGAAACATCATTTGATTATTCTTTGTTTTAGGAGGATTAAACAAAAAAACTTTTGGCAAAAAATAAGTTTTTCAAAAAAAGATAAAGAACCCTATTAAACCAAAAATGAACAAAAATAGAATCAAATGATCTACCAAGCATACAACTACCACAAATAGGTATCAATAAATAAATGAAACCCAAAACAAACAGAAATTAAAGTAAGTCAAACTCGAAACGAGCAGAAAATAATTTTAGTTGGATTCTAAGCCCTATGCTTTCTAAAACCAGAATATAATTTGTACTTTACTGAAAAAATTCAAATGAATTTACTGAAAAAATGTGCATTGTCAGTGGAACCCGGCACCGCACAGGTGGATCGACCAAACGCCACCAACAGGAGGCCCAGTTGACCGCCACCGAAGTGTCGCTGTGTCACTAACAGAGGCGGCGACGTTCGGCTGACTTTGAATTAATTTTACGGCAATTCTTTATTGCCTCAACCGCAAAGTCGGAGCTTTTTTTTTCTCGTGTGGTTTAGTATTTCGATTTTCATTATTATAAATCAAGCAGTGCTTGAACTATCCCCGAATTTTCATGCATTTTCCCGAAATCCTATGCATCACCCCGAAAATAAATTTGGTTCCCCGAAAATCTCCCAATCACGGTGCCATCCCTAGCGACTTATCACCAGTGATTTTCCCTGCCAAACATTACTTTGCATACCATAATTCTTCACTACTCTCTTTTTCGTTAATTTTCGTCTCTTTTGTTACTTTGCATAAAAACAAGACGGATACAATTGCAATATACACAGTTCTTCATACGTTGACAAAAAAAAGTATCGTCTTTATGAAATGAGATTAAATCATTTCGAATGCATTTTAAATTTAAATATTTTTTTTTAATTTAAAGCAGAGACGGTATCCCATCGAGGTGGTATCCAGAGGGGGAGGGGGGGGTAGAGAGCTATGATATTTAAATGAGAATACCTTGATTTTTTTATTGAAAGCAGAGATGCCAACAAGTTATTTCTTTTTTAATTTAAAGTAGAGACGGTATTCTATAAAGATGGTATCCAAAGGGGGGGGGGGATATGAAGTTATTATATTTAAGGGATAGTACCTTGAATTTTTTTAATGAAAGCAGGGATGCAAAAAAGTTAATTTTTTCTAAATTTAAAGTAGAGAAGGTATTCTATCAAGGTGGAATCCTGAGAAGGAGGGTTAGGGAGGTATTATTTTTAAATGATAATATCTCAAATTTATTTATTTTTAAATCAGGGATGCCAAGAAGTTAGTTATTTTTTTAACTTGAAGCAGAGACGGTATCCAATCAAGGTGGTATCCAGAGGGGGGGGGGTTAGGGAAGTACTATAGTTAAATGATAATATCTTAAATTGTTTTATTGAAAGCAGAAATGCCAAAAAGTTAGTTATTTTTTTCAATTTAAAGCAGACACGGATCTTGTAGAATATTATATGGCGGCTTAAAAAAAAAAAAAAAAATAAAAAAGGGAGTGTGAAGGGAGGTGAGAGACTTTTACAAGAATATGACAGTTTGGTTACTACCAGTAGCTAATAGGTGGAGGATCCTATGATTTAGACTATTTTCAATAGAATGGCTATCTCAAAATTTCTATTAGATGAATTTCGGGACAATACGACGTGTGTGTGTTGGGGGGGGGTAGCTACCCTCCGATCATTTTGGCTCGTAAAAAGAGCACTAGAGCGCCTGAATACCAATCCAACGAACCCTCTTCGAAGTTTATATAAATGCTTTCTATAAAAACCTTATATGCCCCCATGGCATAACATACAAACCTTGCCCTGAGGGCTGGGGGGATTTGTTATCCTCAAAAACATAATTCCAAGGCCTTTCAAATACGATGAACAAAATAGCTATCTCAAAATTTTGATTGGAAGTCCTTGGGAAAATAATTGGCGTGGGGGGAAGGGGGATTTTGCCCTCTTACTACTTTTGACTAATAAGAAAGGCACTATTCCCCTCAATCTCTGATCAAATGAGCCCTTGGGGAAATGATGGGCGTTTGGGGGGATTATCCCTCCGATTACTTTCGACTATTAAAAAGGACAATAGCCCTCTTAATTTCCAATCGAATGAGCCCTTTTTGAAGTTTTTGCGACAATCTTTTCTATAAGAACCTTATATGCCTCCAGGGCATAAATTACAACATTATCCCTGACGGCTGGGGAGGGGGTTGTTATTCTCAGAGACATAATTTCCAGACCATTCAACTACGTTCAACAAAATGGCTATAACAAAATGATGACATGAAGTGTTTGGGGAAATGATGGACGTGGGGTGGGGGGTGGGGCATTCACCCTCTGATCGCTTTTGACTATTAATAAGGGCATAAAACCTATCAATTCCCTATTTGAAATTTCTACGACAACGGTTTCTATAAAAATTTTATATGCCCCCAGGCCATAACTTAAAAACCTTACCCTGAGGGCTGTGGGGGGGGGGGTTTATCCTCAAAGACCTAATTTCCAGAACTTTAACTACGTTGAAAAAATTGACTATCTCAAAATGTGTTTGGGGAAACGATGGGCGTAAGAGAGGGGTAAGTTGCCCTTCAATCACTTTTTAATATTACAAAGGGCACTAGCTCTTTAAATTTCTAAGGCAACCCTTTCTATAAGAATCTTATATACCCCAAGGGTATAATTTACAACCCTTGCCCTGAGGGCAAGGGTTGTCAAGAGTTTGCCCTGAGGGCAAGAGTTACCTGTTGGGGGTTGTCATCCTCACAAACATAATTTCAAGAACTTTCAACTACGTTGAACAAAATGGCTATCTCAAAATTTTGATTGAATGTGTTTGGGGAAATGGTGTGCATGAGAGGGGGGCTAGTTGCCCTCCAATCACTTTTTACTGTTAAAAAGGGCACTATCCCTTTCAATTTCCAATCGATTGAATCTTTTTTGAAGTTTCTACGACAACATTTTCTATAAGAACCTTATATGCCCCCAGGAAATGATTTAAAAACCTTGCCCTGAGGGCTGTGGGAGGGGGGTTCATCCTTAAAGACATAATTTCTGGACCCTTCAACAACGTTGAATAAAATGGCTATCTCAAAATTTTGATAGGATGTGTTTGGGGAAATGGTGGTTGTGAGAGGGGGGTTAGTTGCCCTCCAATGTCTTTCTACAATTAAAAAGTGCACTAGCTCTTTCGATTTCCAATCGAATGAGCCCTTTTTGTAGTTTCTATGACCACCCTTTCTACAATAACCTGATATGCCCCCAAGGCATAACTTACAACCCTTACCCTGAGGGCTGTGGGCGTGTTTTCATCCCCAAAGACCTAATTTCCAGAACTTTCAACTACGTTGAACACAATGGCTAACTCAAAAATTCTGATTGGTTGTGTTTGGGGAAATGGTGGAGGGAGACTAGTTGCCCTCCAATTACTTTCAACTATTAAAAGGGCACTAGCCCTTTCAATTTCCAATTGAATGAGCCATTTTTAAAGTTTCTACGAGAACGCTATCTATAAGAAACCTTATATGCCCCCAGGGCATGACTTACAACCCTTGCCCTGAGGGGTATAAGGGGTTTGTCATCCTCACAGACATAATTTCCAGAACTACGTTGAATAAAATGGCTATCTCAGAATTTTGATTGGATTTGTTTGGGGAAATGGTGGGCGTGAGAAGGGGGTTAGTTGCCCTCCAATCACTTTCTACTATTAAAAAGGGCACTAGCCCTTTCAATTGCCAATTGAATGGGCCCTTTTTGAAGTTGTTACGACAAAGCTCTCTATGAAAATCTTATATGCCCCCAGGGCATAACGTACAACCCCTGCCCTAAGGACTGACCTTACATGCCCCCAGGACAAAACCTTACATGCCCCCAGGGCATAACTTACAACCCTTGCTCAGATGGCTGTGGGGGGAGTGTCCAACTCAAAGACATAAATTACAAATCTTTCAACTACGTTGAACAAAATGGCTATCTCAAAATTTTGATTGGATGTGTTTGGGGAAATGGTGGGCGCGGAAGGGGTGTTAGGTGTCATTCAATCACTTTCGCTTGTTAAAAATGGCACAAGCCCTTCCAATTTCCAGTCGAATGAGCCCTTTTCAAAGTTTCTACGACAATTCCTTCGATACAAAGTGCCCTGGTCTAAAACCAAGAAACCAAGAAACCAAAAAAATAAGAATAATAATACATTGTGCCAACATTGTTCTTTACTTAGGCAGTGCTAATGCGCTGCCTATGATAACTAATTTTTTTAAATTTAAAGGAATTTTTTAACTCTAAAAAATGCCCTGACGAGAATAAGCTGGGTATAAAAAGTTGGAGCTGTTCCGGTGTTCAGAGATTGTTTTGGTCTCCACTCCGTCATAACTTTCTTTCTTAATCATCATCCTCGATAGGGAATTCCTGCTTGCGCGGCCTCTTAGTGGCATCAAGGTGGACCTTTCACGAGTTTTCCTATCCAAAACTGTGAGCGCTGACATCGCTGTAGGGTGACCTTGAGGAGTGGCGCTGCTCGAGGAAATTATAGCCTAGTAAACGGTCAGCAGTTGCACTATATTCTGATGAATGGGTAACAAATCTGGATTTCTTTTGTTTTGTTGGGCGTTTTTGGCTGAAAAACCTCTTCCAAGCGAGGTTATCTGTTGCGGGATGCCTCCATGTAGTAGCATAGTGTTTGTAAGCATGAATATATAATGAGTCAGAGGTAAAAGGCTTTAGATCGTCTGTGCCAGATTTCGACTCGTGTTGATAGAAGAGCATCGTCGAGTGCGAAAAACCATGTTGTTACCAAAATGGGTTAGCTTAATAGTGTTTAAATCGAAAGCAAAGTTCGAAACCAATAGACCTTACAGTTACTAAAAAAATATGCACTGAAGGAAAAGTTTAGAAAGAAAGCCGAAAGTCCCGAAAAAATTGGGAAAATTCAAATGTTTTGTTTAAATTTTTGATGTATTTTTCTAGCCCTCCAATACAGTTCTGCTGTTAGTTTTTTGTTGTTTTTTTGCCTTAACATTTTACAGTAAGGGTTCACTTGAATGAAAAGAGCCTTACGTCAAAGGAAAAGGGCTTTTAAGAAAAGCTTGTGTAATGACTTCTAATAGGTCATTTGTATAACAATACATTTTTCAGGTCCAGCTAGCTGGAACGAAATAGAGCCTACTTGTGGTGGCTCAGAGCAATCACCAATAAACATTGCCACTTCTTCAGCAATAGCTGCCCAATATGGACCCATGTATATTGTAAATGGTGATTCACCACCGAAAAAACTCATGTTGGTCAATATTGGGCACACAGGTGTATATCTATTTTGTTTTATCCTTTTTCCTTTCAACTGAATTTAAAATTAATCAAGTTAATTTATGACCTTAAAAATTGGCCTTTAATGTATTTATAATAATAATTTGTATCATATTTATTATTTTTATTAAAATATAGACAAAAATCTCTGTATAACTGAAAGTAAGCTATGGTCCCTTTTGATATGTCCCAAGTCACTCTTTAAAGTAATTAAATAAAAAAACAAGTTACTGAAAGTAAGGAGCGACATTAAAACTTAAAACGAACAGAAATTATTCCATATATTAAAGGGGCTGTCCCCTCCTCAACGCTTCGCTCTTTACGCTAAAGTTTTTTATCGTTTTAAAAAATAAAGTTGTGAGACAGAGTCAAACTTTAGCGTAAAGAGCGAGGCGTTGAGGAGGGGAAAGCCCCTTTCATATGCGGAATCATTTCTGTTCGTTTTAAGTTTTAATGTCGCTCCTTACTTTCAGTTTAAAAAACTTGTTTTTTTTATTTAATTTCTGATCGTTTTTTAGTTAATGCAGCTTTTATTTTGGCTCGCCGTCATTGAATAAGTAAACAAAATTTGCATAAAAATTTTACTTTTCTTTTGCAAAATGGCTGTCTCTAAATTTGGTTCTGACGTAATTTACAAATTAACTTACGTAACGAACTTCTATATTCGTATATTTTTCTTCTAGCAAAAAATACAAAGTTGTAGATTTTTGCAGATATGAGCTTGAAACCTATGTTATAGGGTTTTCTGATACGCTGAATCTAACGGTGTGATTTTCATTAAAATTTTTTCACTTTTAGGGGATTTCCCCCCCCCCTCTTTAAAAAATCAGGTAAATTTCCTCAGGCTCGTAGCCTTTGATGAGTAATACTAAACTTAATAAAATTCATATATCTAGAATCAGCATTATAAGCCCATTCTGTTGATACATTTATTGACATTAAAGTTCCGTTTTTAAAAGTTTCGATTACTATTGAGCCGTATCGCTTGTTTTTTTTATTGTTTTTTTTATTACGTATATGTTATTTCGTATATGATGGGGTTCTCCCCTTAGTCAATACCACGCTCTTTAAGTTAAAAGTTAAAAAAAATTTTAATTCACAAACCCCTGAATCACAAAGGCCGTTTAATTAGAATAGATAGCTCTTTTGAAAGCACTAAAAAAAACTGTAGCGTAAAGAGCGAGGTATTGACTATGGGGAGAACCCCCTCATATGCGTAATAATTTCCGTTCATTTTAAGTTCTAATGTTGCTTCTTACTTTCAGTTGAAAAAACTTGTTTTTTTTAATTTAATTTCTGATCGTTTTTTAAATAATGCTTGGAAATCCGGTGCCCCCTTCATAGAAATGTCCCTTACCCCAAAGAAACATCCTCCACGGAAAGATTCTCCCAAGCAACCCCCTCCTCCAGACCCCCCCCCACCAGAAAAAAATTCTTCCTGAAAATGTCTGAATATTTCCCAATAACCAATACAATATGTAGGCAATGGGCAAAGTTCATAACTTGCAGCCCTTCCTTTGGGAACTGTGGGGAATTAAGTCATCGTAAAAGACATATTTATTAGATTTTCGACTATGCAAAATGGCTATCTCAAAATTTCAATTGGGTGACTTTGAAAAAAAAATGAGCATGGGAGGGGGCCTAGTTGCCCTCCATTTTTTTGGTCACTTGAAAAGAGCACTAGAACTTTTAATTTCCATTTCAATCAGCCCTCTTACGATATTCTAGTACCACTGAGTCAATACGATTACCCCTGGGAAAAAAAAACAAAAAAAACAAACAAATAAACACACACCCGTGATCTTTCTTCTGGCAAAAAATGCAAAATTCCACATTTTTGTAGATAGGAGCTTGAAACCTCTACAGTAGGGTTTTCTGATACCCTGAATATGATGGTGTGAATTTCATTAAGGTTCTATAACTTTTAGGGGGTGTTTCCCCCTTTTTTCGAAAATCAGCCAAATTTTCTCAGGCGCGTAACTTTTGATCGGTAAGATTAATCTTGCTGAAACTTATATATTTGAAATCAGAATTAAAATCTGATTCTTTTGATGTATCTATTGGTACCAAAATCCCGTTTTTTAGAGTTTTGTTTACCATTGAGCCGGGTCGCTCCTTACTTACAGTTCGTTACCACGAACTGTTTTATTAGATAATAAAAAAAACAAACAAGTTTTTTCAACTGAAGGTTCAAGGTTTTAGGTTCAAGGTTTTATCGCTAATACCATATTTACACAACATGCTAAATTCCCGACAGAGAGATAACTCGACAGAGTTGGGAACAAAAAAAAAAACACATAAATTTGAATTAATTTTACATCTACTAATGTTCCATTTATAGAGATTTAAACCAACCTCTTCAATTTTCTATTTCAAACTACAATTAAAAATAAAATACAAAACAATAGGTAACTCTCCTTTCCAGACTCCTCAACCTGCAAAAAAAATCAAATAAAAATTCCAAAAAATATACTAACTTTATTCAACTCATCAACAGGGGAAATGGGACCAACTCCTGCCCAAACACGCCATACAAAATGAGGCTTAGAGATGTATGTACAAGCACATAAACACACGTAAACCAATATACACATACATATATGTACACATACACATACATATTAACAAATTATATCTTCATTAAGCATTCCTTAATTTTTTATTTTTTTTTAGTGTTGATAGGGGAAGAGATGGATTACAATTTTCATCAAACTTATTCCATACTGTAACTAAACTATATCTTAGTGAAAAACGCGAACTCTCGGATTTAATCAGTGGCTGACGGACCATCCACCGCCTCCTGGACTGTCGACATAAATCGACCTCATCCAATACCTGTACCAGCTCAGATTCATAAAAATACGCAGGCAATGCCTTCTTACGATACTGAAGAATAATTAGAACTGACTGAAAAATAACAAACTGGTTAACTGGAAGGATATTCAATGTAACATACACATTCTGAGTATTTGATTTGTTTGGTAACAAAAAGGAGATGGAACCTATTCTTACAGTACTCGTAATTCTTTATTCTGTTGTCTCTGGAGTGGCAATAGGTGGCTCCTAGATGTATTGGAATAAACGAGTGGGCAATAATAAGGTAAGAATGTATTAAGCTAAAATAGATGGACCTCAATTCATTATAAGGTAAAATAAACTTCAGATGACGCATCGTTCCAACATTTCTTCTTAATTTCAACTGAAGATGGCTAATATGGTGCTTGAATGACAGGTTTTCCTCAGTGATAATTCCTAAGTGACGTACAAAGCCAATACGCACGTTGTTTGAAGCCTCAACTGACTGGAGTCCAGGAAAAGAGGTTGACGTCCGAGAGTAAATAATAAATTTTGTCTTCTTAGAATTTACTGTCAGACAATTATTCTTAAACCACAACAGAATTCTGTCAATTGACTGACATACATTTTGCCGAAATATCAGATCATTGGTCCCAGAGACACTACACCCCGGATGATCAGCAAATAACATAGTCAGTCCGAGATCCTTTGACGAATCACCCAAGTCATTAATATAAATCAAGAAAAGCAAGGGGTCAAGTACAGATCCTTGAGGGAGCCCAACGTTGTTTGACTGCTGCACTGTTCTTGATGTGGAGTCACCGTCGGCAACGAATTGTGCCTGGTCATGTAAGTACGACATATTTAAAGAGCAGGCTGGCCCTCTTATCCCATAATGATGCAGTTTTATGTTCCAAAATATGATGGGAAATCGTGTCGAATGCTTTTTTGATGTAAAAAAACACAGTTGCTGGAATATCACCTTTATCTAAATCGTCATGAATAAACTGAGTGACAACTGAAACTACATGTTGGGCAGAATGGTTTCTCCTGAAACCAAATTGAGACTTGAGAAAGAAATCAATCTTCCCTAGAGACGAGACCAGACGATTATATAAACAGCGTTCAATAAGTATAGAAAAAATCGATAAAATCGAAATTGGACGATAATTATTTGGATCTTTTGGATCGCCTCCCTTGTGTAACGCAACTATTCTAGTAGCTTTAAAGCAATCAGGGAATTTGCCGTACTTAAAACAAAGGTTAATAATATGAGCTAAGCACTCCGCAGTTTCCGGGATAATCGTCTTCAGTAAATTTTTGCTACATCCATCTGGCCCTTCCGACTTTCCGTTTTTCAAAAGCCTGGAAATTGCCAATAATTCTGAAGCCAATACAGGAGGAACAAACATTGATAGGTCATTCGGCGGAGGTAAATACTTCTTGAAATCAGCATCTACAGCTGACTGCAATACACCTTTTGGTGCGGAAGTCATTTCACCGATAGAAGCAAAGTTGAGGTTAAGTAGCGCAATCACTTTTTTTCCCTTTCACAGTTGTCCCATCTGTTGCCTCATTTCTTCGGGGATTTCATTTTGTTTCGTCCAATTCAGACAATCATTAATCAATTTCTGTGTGTTTCTCGGCAACCCTTCCGCCTCCAGGAATGTTTCTTTGTAATAACTCTGCTTCGATGCACGAATTAATTTTGTTAATGTATTTTTATAATTTTTAAAATTTCGCTTATTTTCTTCAGTCGAATTTGATAAGTATTGCCGATACAGCTTATTCTTTACATTCATAGACTTGAGTATACTTGATGTAATACAAGGTTTAGTAGTCTGTTTGTCTTCTGTTTGTAATCCAACAGAAAGGGCACGTCTCGTCAAGTGCATTTTTAAAGATTTCTAAAAACCTCCTCGCAGCCTCATCGGGTCTTCGAACTCCTAACAGGGTAAAAAATCGGCATCCTTCAGCATCTCCTTTAGCTTAGCGGTATTTATGACTCTTGCTTTTCACTGTTGCCTGGTAATAGTTGGCGTAATACCGATAATTAGATGACACACCAACATAAAATGATCCGATGTGTCGTCTACGACGACCTTACATGCTCGAACTTGAACATTTGTACAAATATTGTCAATAAGAGACTGAGAATTTTCGATAGCTCTAGTCGGTATACGATATGCAGGGAGACATCCCGCGGCTAAAAAAGTAGACAGCATTTCCGATGCTACGTCGAAAAAACATCAAGACATTCTTGTAAAATTTCAGTATACCTTTTTGCGCTTCCGATTGGAGGACAATAACATACAACAAACTATTGGCTCATGGTTAACCTCAATTCCTACCGCTAATATTTCAAACAGTATCTCCACGTTCAAATGTTTCACATCGCTAATAATTTTCACAGGTAGTGATGACTTGACAAAAAGTCCAAGTCCTCCTTGCTTATTATTCTGGCGGTTCTTACACATGAACTAAAAACCGGGAACATTAACTAACGTTTCAGTTATAGAATTAAAAAAAAACAAGTTTTCTTTAACTGAAAGTAAGGAGTGACATTAAAACTTAAAACGAACAGAAATTATTCCGTATATGAAAGGAGCTGTCCCCTCCTCAACGCCTCGCTCTATACGCTAAAGTTTGACTCTTTGTCAAAACTTTATCTTTTAAAACAAAAACTAAAACTTTTCGACCTGTTTTTACGGGTCGAACAATTTTTTCAAAGAGAGGACCATCACCACCCAAAAAAAACTTAAAAAAAACCCAAAAAAAATTTATTTACATGTATTTTTATAACGTTTTTACGAGTCGGACAAACATTTCTAGGAGGGGGGTTCAACTCCTAAAACCCTCCCTGGACACGGCCTTGATATAGCCACAAATATCTAAAAAATTAGGATGATTGTGTAATCAAATTTTGACAGAGTCACTTTTGAAAAGTTGTGACAAAGAATCAATCTTTAGCGTAAAGAGTGAGGCGTTTAGGAGGGAACAGCCCCATTCATATACGGAATAGTTTCTGTTCGTTTTAATTTTAATGTCACTGCATAGTTTCAGTAATAAAAACTTGTTTTTTATTTAATTTCTGAACATTTTTCAACTAATGCATGTTAGAATTTGGCTTACCGTACGTGAAAAATTAAAACGAAATGTGGATCATAATTTTGGCAGATTTATTCCGCACATGAAGGGTTACCCCCTCCTCAATACCTTACTTTTTATGCTAAAGCTGTTAGCACTTTTAAAAAAGATTCCTATCCTAAGTAAATGACCCCTGAGTTTCAGTAGCGATTCTTAAGAACTTGAGACAAAGAATACACACTTTCGCCTAAAGAGCAAGGTATTGAAGAGGGGGCAACCCTTCATACATGAAATGATATCCACTGGTTTTTAAAATAATGCCAGTAAATTTGGCTTATCCTCTATGAAATATACACCTCCCCCTAACGGAAAATGTCTCGGTGGAAATGTAACCTAACGTAAAGTGTACCCACCCTCCCCCTCAAACTTCCTCCAGACAGTTCCATCTTCGCTGAGATTTCCCCTTCCCAGAAAAATTGCTTGCTGACGACTTAGCCTGAAAATTTTCCTTAGCATTCTTTCGTTTAAATAAGACTTTAGTCTCTAATTGGTTTATCGATCACTCCAGAAATACCCCCTTCGATAGAAATTATTTCTCGGAAATCAAAACACGCGGAAAATAGCCCCCAGATAATTCCCCTGGAACATCTTCACATGAAAAATTTGGCAAAGAGAATGTAAGATAATTAAACAGAATTTGGTATAGTAATTCTGTCAACCCCCCCCCCGTATAAAATTTCCCATGGAAAATTCCCCCCCCTCCCCGAAATTTTCCTACCCAAGGAACATTTTCCCTATAGAAATCCACAACCACCCCCCCCCCCCCCAAAAAAAAATGTGTGTATACTTCCGATTAAAAAATACTATACGTAAACAATGGGCTAATTTCATAACTTACAGGCCTCTCCCCACGGACTCTGGGGTTTTTTTTACATCAAAAACATAGTTATTTGATCTTTCGACTATACTGAATAAAACAGCTATCTCAAAAATTTTTATCAGATAACATTGGGGGAAATATGGGCTGGGAGGTGGCCCAGGTGCCCGCCAATTTTTTTTGGTCATTTAAAAATGATACAAGAACTTTCAATTTTAGTTCGAATGCACCCTCTCCCGACCTTCTAGGACCATTATTTCAAAACGATCAGCCCAGGAAAAAAAACCAAAAAAAAACCCATAAACATGCATCCGTGATCTGTCTTGTGGCCAAAATAGCAAAATTCTACATTTTTGCAGATAGGAGCTTGAAACCTCTAGAATAGGGTTTTCTGCTACAGTGAAAACGATGGCGTTATTTTCATTAAGATTCCTTGAATTTTAGGATGTGTTCCATCCTAATTAAAAAATCAGGCAAATTTTCTTAGGCTCGTAACTTTTGATGAGTAACATTAAACTTGAAGCCATATTTGGAATCAAACAGTTCGTGGTAACGAACTGTATTTAAGGAGCAACCCGGCTCAATAGTAACCAAAACTCTAAAAAACGGAATTTTGATGCCAATAGATGCATCAAAAGAATCAAATTTTTATGTTGATTTCAAATATATAAGTTTCATCAACTTTAGTCTTACCCAACAAAAGATACGCACCTGAGAAAATTTGGCTTATTTTCGAAAAAAGGGGAAAAAACCCCTAAAAGTAATAGGATATTAATGAAAACGACACCATCAGAGAACCCTACAGTAGAAGTATCAAGCTCTTATCTGCAAAAATGTGGAATTTTGTATTTTGTTTTACCAGAAGAAAGATCACGAATGTATGTTTATTTGTTTGTTTTTGGTTTGTTTTTTTTCCCAGGGAGATTGTATTGATCCAGTGGTCCTAGAATATCACGGAAGGGCTTATTCGAATAGAAATTAATAGTTCTAGTACCATTTTCAAGTGACCAAAAAACATGGAGGGCAACTATGCCCCCTCCCACGCTCATTTTTTTCGACAGTCACCCAATCAAAATTTTGAGATAGCCATTTTGTTCAGCATGGTCAAAAAATATAATAACTACGTCTTTGAGGATGATTAATCCTCCACAGTTCCCGGGGGAAGGGGCAAGTTATGAACTTTGGCCAATGTTTACATATAATGTTGGTTATTGGGAAGTATATAGACGTTTTCACTGGGGATTTTTGCTGGTAATGGGGGGGGGGGGTCGGGGATTACGTGGGAGGACCTTTCCACGGAGGAAGTTTTCACGGGGGATGGGACATTGCTATGAAGGGGACGCCGATTTCTCAGCATTAATTAAAGAAACGACCAGAAATGAAATAAACAATTTACAACTAAGAGTAAGGAGCAATATCAAAACTTAAAACAAACATAAATTATTCCGCATATGATTCGGTTCGCCCCACTAGTCAATACCTCGCTCTTTACGCTAAAGTTTTTTTTTTAGTAATTTCATAAGAGTTATTTATTCTAATTAGCGGCCTTTGTGATTAAGGGGTCATTCTTAAAGAATCGGAACAAAATTTGAACTTTAGTGTAAAGAGTGAGGTATTGACTAGGGGGCGAACCGAATCATAAGCGTAAAAATTTCTATTCATTTTAAGTTTAGATGTTGCTCCTAGCTTTCAGTTGAAAAACTTTTTTTTACCTAATCAGCATAGTAAGCTGATTCTTTTGATGTATCTATTGATATTAAAATATCCGTTTTTTAGAATTTTGGTTACTATTGAGCCGTGTCTTTCCTTACTTACAATTCTTTACCACGAACTGTTTGATTTTCACGTACGAGCAGAGACGACAAAGACTTCAAAATTTTCTGAATATTGTGAATGTTGTGAACTTTTTTACTCCAACTTGAAAACATTCCGTAAGAATTTAAACGTGGTGCGCATTTTACTTAAATAAAAAACTGTGAACTTGTCATCTACAGCCTTCATAAAATTCTGCTTGTATGATAAATAGTTTGATATCAATAGGTAGTTAACTGAAAATGCGAACCACCTTTAAACTTTTGGGAAATTTTTACAAGTTTGAGTAAAAGAATTCACACCATTCAAACTATTTAGAAAATTTTGGAGTATGTATATCAAAAGTATTCTTTAAAACTGAAAAATTTATTTTCCTCTTTTTAGTCCATTTGTTAAAAGTTTTTTTTATAAAGTATTTATTAAAGGTTTGCTTATACTATTGTGCAGTGACTCCTTACTTACAGTTCTTTGCCATGAACTGATTGATTTTCACGTACGATCAGAGACGACAGAGACTCAAAAATTTTCTGAATATTGTGAATGCTGTGAACTCTTTTACTCGAACTTGTAAAAATTCCCTAAAAATTTAACCGTGGTCTGCATTTTACTTAAATAAAATACTGTGAATTTGTCATCTACAGCCTTCAAAAAATTCTGTTTGTATGAATAATAGTTAGATATCAATATATAGTTGACTGAAAATACGCACCACGTTTAAGCTCTTAGTAAATTTTTACAAGTTTGAGTAAAAGAATTCACAACATTCAAACTATTCAAAATTTTGGAGTATGTATATTAAAAGTATTTTAAAACGGAAAAATTTATTTACTTCTTTTTAGTCCATTTGTAAAACATGGTTTCTTAAAACTATTTTTTATAAAATATTGATTTAAGGTTCAGTTATAATATTGTGTAGAGTCACTCCTTACTTACAGTTTGTTACCACGAATTTCTTAATACCATATATGGCATTTTTTGTGTATTATATCATCATGTAAATAAAGTTTTAGTTTCTGTTATAAGTTATATTACGTTTTATTACATACAAAAAGCACGTAGATATAGTAATTTATTTACAGATGGATCCCTAAATATCGGTCTAATATGCTTCAGCACCCCACAAGCTTTGACTAAAAGAAAAGAAGCAAAAAAAAGAAACATCATCATCTTCCCTTCTGTTTTTGTATAGGGTTTTCAGCTATGGTGTTTCCAACGGTGAAGTTTTTGGTTTAATCTTATACCATTTTGTGGAGTTTCAGGCTGTTTTTTTTTAATTATTACGATTTTAGTTTTGAAAACAAAAGCTATCATTATGATAAATCGAATCATTAAATTATGATTTGTAATCATTAAGTCATAAAACATTAAGCTATCGTTCCTGAATCAAGTTTAAAGGCTATTATTCCTCGCTTGACAATTATTTTTGAAACACTTTTTTAAATTTTCCGTTACTACGGGCTAGGGTTCGTAATATCATAAAATCTAAAATGTGATCTTGAACTTTTTTTCGGGAGCTTAATAATGAAGATTTTTTTCGATGAGAGAGGGAATAACAAAAAAAAGTTATTATTATAATTTAAATTAAAAGTTTCCAGGAATCAATTCAATCAATTCGAGAAATCAATTTTTTTCGATGAGAGAGGGAATAATAAAAAAAAATCTTTTATAGTCTAAATGAGGTGTCTCCAAAAACTTGAGAAATTTAGCATTTTGAGAGGGGCCTGGGCATTCAGACCCCCCTCCCTCGTGCGTAGAGTGCTGATAGGACCCGTTAATTACAGCTATCAATGTCAAATGGAGATAATTTAAATCAATTAATAAAATGCTAATTTTTACATATGAAAATTAAAATTTGAGCTCTTTTTAGGATTTTCAAGTAAACGATTTTTTTTCAGTTTATCAAAAGACTCATGTAGAGTCTGTAGAAGTTATTAGAAAAAAAACTGTTTAGCAAACTTTAAGAGTAAATTATTATACCTTCAACATTTCGAAGATAAAAAACTGAGCAAATGGACAGAGAGGGGGGGGAGAAGAGAAAGACTGAGGAAGAGATAGAAAAAAAGGATAGGCAGGCAGAAATGGTAGGATGGAAAACTAACCCACTCACTGTGGTAAATTGAGTCTTTGAGTCAGACCTTGCTTTTTGATGTTACTGAAGCTACTTCTTATTTTTCAGCGGTTTTTTCCATGGAGGGGGATAGACTCCCTCAGGTATCGGAGGATTCTTTAAATGCAACATTCAGCCTTGCTCAGGTTCACTTTCACTGGGGTTCAAATGGTACACAGGGATCGGAGCATGCATTAGATTTTAAAAGGTAAATTTTAATACTTTTAAAATTATTATATTACCGTACTTCTCTACTTAAGTCTAATTAATAGATAGATTGACAGATTTAACATATTTAACAATGTTTCTAAACAATAAAGCAAAATACATTATCATATACCCCCGCAAGCCTTTAATGTAAGAAGAAAGAAGAAAAAAAATGCTAAAAAGAAAAAAGCGAAAAAAGAGAAAATGAAAATTACTGATCACCCACTGAAAATCATGTAAGCAAAGAGCTATCTTATAACTTAAGCCGAGCAGAAATTATTCTGAATATGAGGTGAGCTGCCCTCTCCTCGATCTCTTCTTTTTAAATATTTTTTTTTTTAAATATCATGGTAGCACTTACATATGACCCTCTCCTCTCTAGAGACATTTACTTGGGGAATTTAAAACTGGCTCTCCTCACTTCTCTTGTAATGAAAGGAGCATTATCACCCCAGTACCAATTGTACTGGCGTAGCCTAATCCAAAGATATTCCCAGGAATCAAGAGGGATGATTCCCCCCCTCCCAAAGAAAATAAACTTTTATATTTATATGAAGGCTCATGGGGTTAGAAAATTTAGGCATAGAAGTTCAATTTTGGAGGTTTCAAGCACCACTCCTTCCAAAAAACAAAAATCAACCACCTCTCCTCGAAAATAGCCACAAATGAATATAATTAGTTAAATGTATTTTTATTTAAATATCTACATCGACAGTTAGTTTCTTATGAATTAAGTATATCTTCAAGGAACGAAAGCATCAACGCGTGGCATTGCTGTCTGTGGAGCTGGAAAGCTTAAAAAACAACTTAAAATAATTTTGAATCGGCTATCTCAGAAATCTTAATCGGTGGCTCTTTGGTGCTCTTTGGGGCAAACTTGTTGTTTGTTTTAACACAAAATGACTGAGAACAATCTTTTGTGCTATTTAAAAAGGTCAAACAGCAACTTTCATTGTCCCTGCTAACGACCTTTCTCCTGATAGTTTATCACTACTGGTTCGATCAGATCATCGCGAGGAAAAACCACAACAAACAAACAAATAAACACGGATCAGTGATCATGCTTCTTAGAAAAGATTATTAATTTAATAAAAAAGGTTATGATTTCTGCAAAAGAAAAGATTATTAATTTAGAAAAAGATAATAATTTCTTGATTTTTTACAGTGACTTGAAAGCCCTACAATAAAATTTCCTTATATATTGGATTTGATAGTTTGGTTCTCATCAAGGCCACTTGTCCCCTTGGAGGGATTTCCCCTCTATGCTTAAATGGGACAATTTTCTCAGGCTCTTGAAATTTTTTGTTAACTTTAAACTTAGTAAATTTTTTTATACTTTGAATAGGCATAAAAAGAGAATTCTTTTAAAATACATTTTGATATCAAAACTCCTTTCGTTAGAGTTGTGGCCACGAGGCCTATTCACACGAGTCGCTCCCTTCTTACAGTTTGTTGCACGAACTGTTTAGTGAAACAGAAATAAACACAAAAAACACCATTTCTATTTAAACGTCGTTGAAAAAAGGTCCCAGTAACACTTTCCTCCCTCCTCCTGGGAAGTTCCGTGCCTACACTCAAGATGCCCCAGATTGCCCCAGATGCCAAGATACCCCGAAACATTTTGTGCTGGAAAGCATCTTAATGTAGTATTTTCTGTTACAAGACAAAGCATTTTCTACAAAAAGAAGTGATTTATCATCCCACAGCACCTAATTTCAGACTTAAATCAAACAAAGTGAGACTAGAAAATAATTTACATCCCCCTCAAAGACTTTTTCATATATTTATCTAAAGTCACATGGAGAGCTAAAACAAGTAGGCATAAAAATCTTTATTTTTTAAGGAATCCACCCCCCCCCCCTAAAAAAAGATAAACCCACCTCCTCCATAATAGCTGTTGCGCAATTATGCATCATGTGCGTAATTTTGTCAAACATAAAATTAGTGACCCTGGTTAAATGAAACTTTAAAATAAATATTTTTTAGCTACCGTTTATTTTAAATGAACCACGTGACTCTTTTTGAGTGAATATGCCGCCACGCGGCACTACTGCTTCTGAATCTGGAAGTCTAATATATAGCTTTTAAAAGATTTTTAAATCTATTGGTTATCTCTGAATTTTCAAGCGATTGCAACTGGCCCTGATTCGGGCATAATTGTTGTTTGGGTCATAAAATGGTAGGAAGTGCCACTCTATAGAGGCATGGTCTTTCTGGCTACTTAAAAAAGAAGCAAAAGCTTTTAACATCGCTTAGAACGTGGCGCCCCCCAATTTTCAAGGACCATTGGTTCGATACGATCACCCTTAAAAAAAAAAAAAAAAAAAAAAAAAAAAAAAAAAAAAATGATGCCCAAAGTTTTTCATCATCTATTATTACCTATCATGGTTTTTCAAATTGCACATGAAATCGCAAAATTACACGGATGCTGGAGAAAATATCTTTTACGTGGAAAAGTCTTGCGGCACTGTCTGCCACCCTGAATTACATAATTTTAAGCACTTTAAATTTTTTGGAGTGGAACCCTTCCCCCTCTTAAAAGAAAGATTATTTTACATTTTTCAGTCAATTATAATTACTTCTCCCCAAGCACATGTAAACCCCTTCCACTGTCGATTTTTTCTCTCTCGTTTTAACTCTTTTTTTAGACTTCATCTCCGACTTAGAATTCTTCTGGTTTTCTGGAGTTTTATAATATGTTTCCTTGCCAGAAAAAAAAATTACTTTCACCTATTTCTCATGCAGTTTAAAATTCTTTTTTCCTTAATTTTTATTTGTATGGGTTTTTTATTTAAACGTTTAAACTAGCACTATGAACGAACAGTAGGCTCTCGGAAAAAAGTTGTCAGTAATATTTCAGGAAAGGCTTAAAGAATCAAGTTCAAACTTCGAGGAAATCTTTTGAGGGATGAACGAAAATTGCACAAGCCCTAGATTACTTCGACAAGAATTAAAAAAGACGATGCAATCTGAACCGAAAATTTAAAAAGACGAAATTACTGTACCAAAAACCTAAAAACTAAAAATTACTTGACGAAAAGCTCAAATTTTTCATTTTCATGAAAAAATTGAAAATGATGAAATATTTCGAATAAAAGTTCGGGAAACACGATACTACATTAAAAAATATAAAATCATGAAAGTTTTGAAAGAAAAATTGAAAAATTCGAAAATAATCGAACAAAGAAGTGAAGACTCGACATTAGTCAAGTGTTCAATTGTTAGTTTGTTTGTTTTTTCTTTTAGTCTTTTTTCCAGGGGTGATCTTATCAAAGGAAAGGTCTTAGAATGTTGCAAGACGGCTCATTTGAACGTTACTTAAAAAATCTAGTGCCTTGTTTAAGTGACCAAAAACCAGAGGGTAACTAGCCCATTTCCCGTGCCCTTTTCTTCCCAAAGTCTGATCAAAATTTAAAGAAAGCCATTTAATTCAGTACAATTGAAAGGTGCAATAACTTTGTCCTTGGAGATGAAATGACCCCCCTCCCCCGGAATCCCCGAAGGAAAAGCCACAAGTTATGAAACTTGCTTATTGTTAACATATATTATTTTGGTTATAGGGAAGCATACCGACATTTTCAGGGGAGATTTTCTGGGGATAAATTTTCTATGGGGAGAATTTCCAATTTGGATGGACGTTTCCGAGGGTGAACTTTCCAGGAAAAGTTTACAAGGGTATGGGGGGGGGGTTGGAGTTTGCGAGGATTCGTACAAGAAATTCATTTTATTTCTCATACTTTCTTGTTGGCAACCTCATTTTACGTGTGGAAATGCTCTGGGGTAATTTTACAGGGAAATATGTAGTGGAATTTTTTTCTGTGGGACTCTGACGTGAAGGGAGGGGGAGGGATTTCCCACAGCAAAAATTCTCTGTAGGGGTATTATCTCGAGCAGAAATTCACCATGGTTAATTTTCTACGGGAGAAACTCTCTATTGTTGGAGTTTTCTATTTTACGTAGGAGGAACTTTCTATGGAGAAATTCTCTCATGGTGGATTTTCCACGGGGAGGGGTTAATTTCCCGGGGCTATTTAAAAACAATTAGAAACTAAAAAAAATACATTTTTTTCTACTGAAAGTGAGCAGCAACAGTAAAACTTAAAAAGCACAAAAACTATTCAGTATGTCAGGGGGCTACCTCTCCTCACATATCCTGCCCTTTACAATGAAGTTTGGTCTTTCGTCTCAATTGTGTAAGAACGATTCCTAAATCACAAGGATAATGTAATTACAATCTGAACGTTTTTTTTAGAAGTTCTTAAAAATATTTAGCGTGAAGGGAGGGGCATTGAGGGGGGAACACGCTAATATACGGAATAATTTCCTTTCTTTTTAAGTTTTAATGTTGCTTCTTACGTTCAGTAGAAAAAACTATTTTTATTTAATATTTACAAGAAATGTCTCAAATTAGACCGAGAATTGTTATTTGTATCAAAACTTACAAAATTCCTCTCCGTATCGTCCCTTCGTTTTTTTTTGTCTTTTTTTTATCGAGTTTGAACAACTTTTTTGGTCCACAGATTCCCAGCAGAGTTACATTTGGTGCATTGGAACGCAAAATATGGAAGCTTTTCTGACGCCTTACAGAAATATGACGGGCTATTTGTTCTTGGTGTTTTTGTCACGGTACGTTGTAGTCCCGTATACACGTGCAATAATCCTTCATGTGTTAAACTTTAGTAAAATTAATATTATTGGTAGTAGGAAAGCAATATTTATCTATCATTTATATGTTCCGTGAGGATCATGAAGATATAAGTAGTAGAGGTCTTTGCTATACTAATGGTACACCTTATTTGGGAGACAATTGGACACCCTCCAGAACACCAAGAGAAGGTATTTGACCTAATTTAGAGAGAGAAGCGTTATAATTCAATTGATAGATTACAGATTATTGACAGATCGAGTCTTCAGGAATGGGTCACATAATTCTTGCATGGAAATATCACATAGCTATTGCGTGCACATATAATGAGAATGATTTTTTTGATTTTAGAAGAGAGAAAGGCTTGAACTATTAATTTCTTATCAACTAGGGGTAAATCTGTGGAAATGGTAACTTCATTAAGAGATACATATTGTTTTTGTTTAGGAGGGATGTCTTGAGAACAATTATTTAAATTGTCGAAGAGAAAGGGTTTAAATTTTAATCGCTTACTGAACAATCCTCAGAAATCAAGTAGTGATGGGGTTACAAATCCAAAATGACAAGGATATAACAAAGAAAAATTATTCAAAATTCTGAAGAAAGAAAGGCTTGAAACATTAATTGCTTATCAAGTAGGGTTAAATCTGAGAGAATGGTGACTCCATTAAGAGATACATATTGATTTTGTTTTGGAGGGATGTCTTGAGAATAAATATTTCAATTTCCGAATACATTTAACGCGGGAATTTTAAATATATAAGGGTGATCGCTATAATGAACAAGCACCAAATGAGGAGTGCAGATAATATAAAATATTGGGTAACATTGGGGTATGCATAAATTCGAAATCAATAAAGTAATATATATTCTAAGTGATGATACGACAGCCCTTGAACATCCATATCCCAACCACCAAGGACCCCAGTCATTAAGGACCCCAACTATCAAGAACCCCATCCACCAAGGACCCCAACTTCCAAGGCCCTCCAACCTCCAAGGGCCCCTTCTAACAACTTTTTGGCCCCTCTCCTAATTTTGTCTTGCTCTTTTTGAAGTTTAATTTTTTAAATTTTTTAACTTTTTTTTATTTTTTATATTTCTTTGAAATCGAAGTTTTTTAATTTTTTCTTATGTCTTAAAATGACGTAAAATATACTTAAAAAATTAAATATTAATATTTTCAAAGTAAAAAATGAGAATGATATATATATGTTAGTCGTGGTTTTTACTATTAGAAAAATAATATTTATAGTAGCACTTTTCTTTTTTTTTACTTGGAATTTTTGGACTTGAAAATTTTTTCAACTTTATTTTTTTTTTTGTAGTGTTGTATCGTGATTTATTATGTCAGTGTTACCTCTGTTGACGTTTCCAAGTTCATTTGAAATTTTTTCCTTTGAAACGTAAGACTTGGAATATTTTTTCTAGTGTTATATCGTGATTTATCTTGTCAGTGTCACATTCTGTTAATTTTTCAAAGTTCATTATGGATCTTTTTCGTTTGAAACATATTACTTGGTATATTTTTGTAGTGTTGTGTTGTGATTTATTTTTTCAGTCTTACCTCTGTTGATGTTTGGAAGCGCAATTTAGAACTTTTTTCGTTTGAAAGGTATGACTTCAGAATATTTTTTATAGTGTTGTATCATTATTTATTTTGTCAATGTTACAATCTGTTGATGTTTCAAAGTGCATTTTGGAATTTTTTTCGTTTGAAATACACGACTTGCGTTATCTTTGTAGTGTTGTTTCGTGATTTATCTTGTCAGTGTTACATTCTGTCATGTTTTAAAGTGTTTTTTTGGAATTTTTTTCGTTTGAAACGTATGACTTTGGATATTTTTCTAATGTTGTTTCGTGATTTATCTTGTCTCTTTACGTTCTTTAGATCTTTCAAAGTTAATTTTAGAATTTGTTTCGTTTGAACCGTATGACATAAGAAATTTTTTTGTAGTGTTGTGTCGTAATTTATCTTGTCAGTGTTACCTCTATTCATGTTTCAAAGTTCATTTTGGATATTTTTCGTTTGAAACGTATAACTTTGGATATGTTTTAGTCTTGAGTCATGATTTATCTTGTCAGTGTTACCTCTGTTGATTTTTCAAAGTGCATTTTGGATTTTTTCATTTGAAACGTACGACTTTGAATGTTTTGTTATGTTGTTTCATGATTTATGATGCCAGTGTTATAATCTGTTAATGTGTCAAAGTGCATTTTGGAATTTTTGTCATTTGAAACGTATGACATGGGGTATTTTTAAAGTGATATGTCGTTATTTATTTTGTCACTGTTAGCTCTGTCGATGTTTTGAAGTACATTTTGTAATTTTTTCGTTTGAAACGTATGAGTTGGGATATTTTTTTAATGTTGGGTTGTGATTTATCTTGTCAGTGTTACCTCTGTTGATGTTTCACCGTGTATTTTGGAATTTTTCGTTTGAAACGTATGAGTTGGGATATTTTTTAATGTTGTATCGTGATATATCTTGTCAGTGTTACCTGTATCGATGTTTCAAAATTAATATTAAAATTTGTTTCGTTTGAAACGTATGACTTAATTTATTTTTTTTTGTAGTGATGTGCTGAGGTTTATCTTGTCAATAATACTTCTGTTGATATTTAAAAGTGCCTTTTGGAATTTGTTCGTTTGAAACGTATGACTTAGGATATTCACTTATCATGGCGAGCCAGGCTAAGTGAATCTAAACGAACCTAACTTTTTGCATGTCTGTCTCACTTTGCCCGTGTGTCTGACTGGGCGTGCTGCCATCTATAACTATAGATACAAAAGATGACAGCAGAAGTGGTAGTTAAAAAGTGTTGCCATCTCTAAAAGAAACGGAAAAATTCCAAAATGCCCTTTGAAACATTAACAGAATGTATACTGACAAGATAAACCATGACACAATATTACACAAATAGTTCAAGTCATATGTTGAAACCGAAAAAATTCAAAAAGGAACTTTGAAACATGGACAGAGGTAAACAATGACACAACACTAGAAAAATATTACAAATCATACGTTTCAAACGAGAAAATTCCAAAATAAACTTTGAAACATGAATAGAGGTAACACTGACAAGATAAATCATGACACAACACTACAAAAACATATCTTAAGTCATACATTTGAAACGAAAGAAATTCTAAACTGAACTTTGAAAAATCAACAGAATGTAGCATTGACAAGACAAATCATGACACAACACTACAAAAATATCCAAAATCATACGTTTCGAACGAAAACAATTCAAAAATGAATTTTGAAACATCAACAGAATGTAATATTGGCAAGATAAATCATGAAACAACACTAGAAAAAGTATCCCAAGTCATACGTTTCAAATGAAAAAAGAATTCCAAAATGCACTTTGAAATATCTTCAGAATGCAACACTGACAAGATATTCTATGACATAACACTACCAAAAGATCTTAAGTGAAACGTTTCAAACAAAAAAAAATTCCAAAATGCACTTTCAAATATCAACAGAGGTAACACTGAAAAGATAAGTGACGAAACAACACTACAAAAATATCCTAAGTCATATGTTTCAAACGACAAAACAAAAAGCATTAACAGAATGTAACACTGACAAGATAAATCACGACATAACACTATAAAAATATCTCAAGTCATACATTTCAAATGAAAAAATTTCTAAATGCACTTTGAAAAATTAACAGAATGTAACAGTGAACTGATGAATCATGAAACAAAACTACAAAAATATCCCAAGTCATACATTTAAACGAAACAAATTCCAAAATGCACCTTGAAACATTAACAGAACGTAAAACTAGCAATATAAATAATGACACGTTTACAAAAATATTCTAAGTCATATGTTTCAAACGAAAACAAATCCTGAAAAACATTTTGAAACATCAACAGAATGTGACACTGACAAGATAAATAACACCACAACACTAAAAAAAAATATCTTAAGTCATACGTTTCAAACGAAAAAAAATTCAAAACGACCTTCGAAACATCAAAAGAATGTAACACTGACAAGATAAATCATGACACAACACTACAAAAACTATCTTAAGTCACACGTTTCAAACAAGAAATAATTCCAAAATGCACTTTGAAACACCAACAGAATCTAACACTGACAAGATAAATCACGAAAGAACAGTACAAAAATATCCCAAGTCATATGTTACAAATGACACTAATTCTAAAATGTACTTTGAAACATCAACAGAGGCAACACTGACAAGATAATTCTCGACACAACAGTAGAAAAAGATATCCTAATTCATACGTTTCAAACGAAAAAATTCCAAAATGTACTTTGAAATGTCAACAGACTGTTACATTGACAGGATAAACCACGAAACTACACTACCCAAAATAATCCAAGTCACACGTTTCAAATGACAAAAAAAATTCAAAGTACACTTTTAAACAACAACAGAGGTAACATGACAAGATAAATCACGACATAACACTACAAGAAAATATCC
Organism: Artemia sp. Qi Xiang Cuo; assembly: GCF_049724085.1. Lineage (NCBI taxonomy): Eukaryota > Metazoa > Arthropoda > Branchiopoda > Anostraca > Artemiidae > Artemia > Artemia sp. Qi Xiang Cuo. Next base: position 73,184,796 of record NC_142797.1, on the reverse strand, counting down.
CAAGTCATACGTTTCAAACCAGAAAATTCCAAAATGTACTTTGAAACATCAACAGGGGTAACACTGACATGATAAATCACAAAACAACACTACGAAAAAAAATTAATCGAAGTCCAAAAAATTCCAAGTAAAAAAAGGAAAGTGCTACTATAATCATTATTTTTCTAATAGTAAAAATCACGACTAACATATCTATACCATTCTCATTTTTTTATTTCAAAATATTAGTAGTGATTTTTTTAAAGCATATTTCATATCATTATAAGACATATCGAAAAAATTGAAAAACTCTCATGTTAAAAAATAAATAGAAAAAATAAAATAAAAGTTAAAAAAAGTAAAAAAAAAATTCAAAAAAGTAGTAACAAAACGGGGTTTGGGGAGAATCTAAAAGTTGGGAGAAGGAGGCCCTTGGAGATTGGGATACCTTGGAGGCTGGGGTCCTTGATGGCTGGGGTCCTTGATAGTTGGGGTCCTTAGTGGTTGGTGTCTTTGACGGTTGGGATATGGATTGTCAAGAGCTTTCATATCATCACTTAGAATAGATATTACTTTATTAATTTCGACTTTTTGCTTACCCCAATACTGCGCAATATTTATATTAACTGAACTCCTCACTTGGTACTTGTGTATTATAGTGACCGCACTTATACATTTAAAATTCTGGCGTTAAATAAATTCAGAAATTGAAATAATTATTCTCAAGACATTCCTCCAAAGCAAAAACTTTATGTATTTCTTAATGGAGTCATCATTCCGTCAGATTTAGCCTAAGTTAATAAGCAATTAATATTTCATGCCTTTCTCTCTTCCGAAATTTGAATAATTATTCTTTTTGATATCCTTGTCATTTTGGATTTGTAGCCCCATCACTACTTGATTTCTAAAGATGTTTCTGTAAGCGATTAAAATTTAAACCCTTTCTCTTCGGAAATTTAGATAATTATTCTCAAGACATCCCTCCAAAATAAAAACAATATGTATCTCTTAACGGAGTCTCCATCTCTTCAGATTTACCCTTAGTTGATAAGCAATTAATACTTCAAGCCTTTCTCTCTTTGGAAATTGAAAAAATTATTCTCCTTCTACGTGCACGGTGTGTTATGTGACATATCCATGCAAGAATCATGTGACCAATGCCTGAGGACCCAATCTTTCAGTAATCTGTAACCCGTCAGTTGAATTCTAACGCCTCTCTCTCTAAAGTAGGTCATATACCTTCTCTTGGTGTTCTGGAGAATGTCCAATTTTCTCTCACCATTATTGATGTGCCGTTAGTATAGCAAAGGCCTCTACTGCTTGTATATCAAGAGTGTCCATTTTCCCTCCAGTCCTTCATCCATTTTAATTTCTAGATGTTATTTAAATTTCAAGCTTTACAAAAAACAGATGTCTTCAATAAAATAGCCCCACCCTCTTCCATAAAAATGCTTTTAAATTAGGCATACTAATCAAACTTGGGTATTGTAAATATGGAAGGTTGTCACCCACCTCAGCCCCATACTCATAGTGCTGACATTGAAGTGAAACAAAACATAACTCCTTGCCTTATTACGTAAAAAGGAAAGTTTTTTTCAAATGAAAGTAAGGAGCAACATTAAAACTTAAAATAAACTGAAACTACTCTTTAATTAAGGAGGGCTGCGCCTTCCCCAACCCTTGCTCTTTACGCTAAAGTCATAAAACTCATTAAAAAAAATCTTTTTCTCCAAATTTAATGGCCCTTGTAATTTAGGGTTCTTTCAAACAGTTCGTGGTTACAAACTGTAAGTAAAGAGCGACTGGACCCAGCAGTAACCGAAACTCTAAAAAACAAAATTTCAATATAAGTAGATACATCAAAAGAATTACCTTAACATGATTCCAAATATATAAAATTTATCAAGTTTAGTTCTAACTATCAAAAGTTATGAGCCTGAGAAAATTTGCCTGATTTTTGAAATAGTGGGGAAACACCCCCTATAATTCAAGAAATCTTAATGAAAATCACACCGTCATATTCAGTGTACCAGCGAAACCTACTGTAGAAGTTTCAAGGTCCTATATAGAAAATGTTGAATTTTGCTATTTTTGCCAGAAGACAGACCAAGGAAGCGTTTGTCTTTTTTTCCTGGGGTAATCGTATTGAAATAATGGTCTTAGAAGACTAGGAGAGGGTCCATTTGAACGAAAATTAAAAGCTCTATTGCCCTTTTTAAGTGACCAAAAACATCGGTGTGTAACTGGCCCCCCTTCCACGCCAATGTTTTCACCTAAGTTATCTGATCGAAACTTCAAGGTAGCCATTTTGTTCAGTATAGTTGAAAGACCAAGTAACTAATTCTTTAGGCGCAAAATGACCCCCCACAGTCCGTGGGGATAAGCCTATAAATTATGAAATCTGCCCATTGTTTTTGTATAGTATTTGTTATTGGGAAGTATACAGACATATTTGGGGGGGGGGGTGTGTGTGCTTGGAGTGAATTCTATAGGGAGAATCTTCTTTGGGGAAGGACATTTCCGGGAGAGGATGAGTTTTCCAGGTGAAATGTTACACGGGGGGGGGGGATTTGACATAATTACTCTAAGGAATTCCTTTTAATTGTGTTACATTCTCTTCGCCAAATTTCACATGTGGAGGTGTACTGGGGAATTATTCGGGGGTAATTTTCCGCGTGTTTTGATTTTGGCATTTTAATGGAAGGGGGCATTTCTAGAGTTATCAAGAAAGCAATTATAGATGAAATTCTTATTCAAATGAAAGAATAGTAAAGAGAATTTTTCAGGCTGAATCGTTCGCAAGCAATTTTATGAGGAGAAGGGATTTTCAGCGAGGATAAAACTGTATGCAGGGGCTTTGACAGGGGTGGAGTGAGCTTTGCGTTGGATGAAATTTCCAAGGAGGAGTTTTCTGTCAAGGGGGACTGTTATTTAATAGAGGTGAGCCCAATTTACCAGCACTATTTGTAAAATGATCAGAAATAAAATATACAAAAAAAACAACAACAAATTATTTAACTGAAAGTAAGGAGAAACACTAAAACTAAAATAACAGAAATTATTCTATATATGAAAGGTTGCCTTCTCTTCAATACCTTGCTGTTTACGCTTAAGTTTGACTGTTTTTCCCATTTTTTTTAAGAACTGCTACTGAAACACGGGGGCAATTTAATTAGAATATGAAGCTTTTTTAAAAGTACTAACACCTTTACCGTACAGAGCAAGGTACCGAGGAGGGGGCAACGCTTTGTATACAGAATAAATCTGCCAAAATTAATATACAAATTTTCTTTTAATTTATCTTGTACGGTGAGCCAAATTCGAACCCGAATTAGCTGAAAAACGTTCAGAAATTAGATAAAAAAAAGTTTTTTTAACTGAAAGTACGGAACGACAATGAAACTTAAAACGAACAGAAATTATTCAGTATATGAAAGAGGCTGTTCCCTCCTTAACGCCACGCTATTTACGCTAAAATTTGACTATTTATCCTAACTTTACTTTTTAAAACAATAACAAAACTTTAGCGTAAAGAGCAAAAAGATGAGGAGGGGACAGCCCCTTTCATATACGGAATAATTTCTGTTCGTTTTAATTTTAATGTCGTTCCATACTTTCAATTAAATCAAACTTGTTTTTTTTTATTTAATCTTGCAGAAAGGTGACAATAAGTTAAAATTTAGCATAAAGAGTGAAGGATGAAGAAGAGGCATTTCTCCATTCATACGGAATAATTTCTGTGCGTTTTAAGTTCTAATATTGCTCATGAATTTCAGTTGAATTTTTTTTTATTTAATTTCTTAAAGTTTTTCAAATCAAGCCAGAAATTCCCCTTCCACGTATAAATTTCCCCTGGAAAAATACCCCTAAAAATTTTCCTCCCATTGAAAATGCTCCTCGTGGAAAATTCACCTTCCCCCTGCGCAAAAAGTATCCTTCTAGAAATTTTCCATACATTTCCCAATAACAAATACTAAATATAAACAATCAGGAAATTGCACAACTTGCAGACCTTTCTTCCAAGGCTGTAGGGACTAGTTCTTTCCAAAGGGTGTAGTTATTGGAGCTTTCAACTAGGGAAAAAACCAACGGTTGTCTCGAATTTTGATCAGATGTCTTTGAGGAAAAAAGGTGTGTTGGAGTGGGGTTAGTTGCCGTCCAATCTATTTGGTCATCTAAAAGGAGAGCAGAATTTTTAATTTCAGTTCGAATTAGCCCTCTCCCGACCTGCTAGGATCATTGATTGGACGGTTAGATACGATCATCCCTGGGAAAAGAGAACAAAAAAAATATTATAAACCTACATCCGTGATCTTTCTTCTGAAGCCTCAAAGCCTTAAAAGTACGAATATGAGCATTATTCTTGAACTGGTTATTCTTGAACAAGCTACTCTTCAACTGGTTATTCTTGAACAAGCTACTATTGAACTTGCTAATAGTACCGGGCTAATCTTACACCCTCTATGAGAAAATCTCATAAATCTGGTCCCGTAAATCACGGGAGCAAAGATCCTCGTTGAGATCTTTGAGCCTAAACCACTATCACCGAAGAATTTCTAGTTTCATAACAAACAGTTCGTGGTAACGAACTGTAAGTAAGGAGCGACTTGGCTCAATAGTGACCGAAACCCTAAAAAACAGAATTTTTATAGCAATAGATACGTCAAAAGAATCAACTTTTCTTGCCGATTCCAAATATATAACACTCGTCAAGTTTAATGTGACCCATCAAAAGTAACGATCCTGAGAAAATTTGCCTGATTTTATAAATAGGAAGAAACATCCCTAAAATTCAATGAATCCTAATGAAAGTCACACCATCATATTCTGCGTAGCCTACAAAAAAAACCCTACCTCAGAAGTTTCAAGATTTCTATATACAAAAACGTGGAATTTTGCTATAAAACGGATCACGGATGCGTGTTTACTTTTTTTTTCTTTTTTTTTCAATGATGATCTTATTTAAATAATGGTCTTAGAAGATCGGGAGAGGTTGCAGTTGAACGGAAATCAAAAGTTCTAGTGCCTATTTTAAGTGACCAAAAGATTGGTGGGTAACTGGCCCCCTCCACGCAAATTTTTTCCCAAAGTTATGTGATAAAAATTTTGAGATTTTGGTTTTCTTCAATTCAGTTGAAACATCGAATAACTATGTCTTTAGGGGTAAAATGACTTCCCACAGTCTCCCTGGTGAGAGGCGTGTAAATTATGAAATTTGCCCATTAGTTACGTGTAGTATTTGTTATTGGAAATTATACAGGCCTTTTTTGGGGGGAAGGGGTACTTTGTGCTCGAGGTGCAGTTCCATAGGGAGAATCTTCTTAGGGGAGGGAAATTTCTGGGAGGTGGTTGTAATTTTCTGGGGGACATTTTACACTTGGGGATTTGACAGAATTACTGTACTAAATTCTTTTTAGTCGTCTTGTATTCTCTATGCCAACTAAATTTTGCATGTGGAGATGTTCCGGGGGGAAAATCCGGGCTTCCCAACTAAAATTAGAATCAACATAAAATTCAAAACATTTAACACTAAAAACTTGATTTAAGAATTCACTACATAGACAAATTTTATTTTATAAAAAACAAGAAATCCTGTTTTCAAATCTTACTTAATCCCGTGAAAAATGAACAACTTTATTTGTAAATTCTAGACCCTTTCAAAACTTGAAAAAAAAGAAATAGTCCACAGCAAAAATCCATAAGGAAAATACGGACCAATAAGAGAATGGTACAGGACAATTAGAATTCTTCGTGGAAGCTCATTCCTTACCACTTTTAGAAAACACTAACATTTTGCCACTTTTACTGCTACAGCACCACAGCGTAGTTCCCAACTCAAATTAGAATAAAGATAAAATTTAACGCTTAAAACTTGTGAGAATACACCATTCAGACAAATTTTATTCATGAAAGGTAAGGAACTGTACTAGAATTCATAAAATTTGTCTTAGACATATTAGCATATATAAACCTACCCTCGTAAGATCTACCAAATCATCCGTATCTTTGTTGGTCTTTTCAATCAAAAGATTTACACACAACAACGTTACTGTAAAAATATTATCATCAGTAATGTCAGAATTAATGCCCCAGGGGTATAAAAATGCATGGTATCTAACATAGATCAGTCAGAGTAGGAGCTCAAGCACTGAACATTGTGGAACTCCCCCTTCATACTACAATATCTTGAAACGGTACCATCAATATTCATTTTAAACGTCTTCCCAGTAAGATATAACTCAAATCAATTCAAAGATATATTCTGAACACTTTACTGCGAAACAACGTGGCCTACTCACTACAATCTCAAGCATAATAACCAAAAGCCTTACTAAAATATGTGAAACCGAGAGCACTAACTCACTATGTTCAAGTGCAACGGTGATAAAATCTGAGAGATAGTGAACCAAGTGTATTGCAAAATGTTCTTGCCTGAATCCAAACTGTGTTTTAGCAATAAATCTATTTATATATAGGTAATCATACAATTGTCTTTTCCCAAGCTTTACATATAGTCTAAAATAAAAGCAACATTGAAATTTGTCTCCAGTTTCACGGATCGGTTTTCGAACCTCCTCTGTTCTGTTCTCCTTTATGCATTAATTAAGCCCTTAACCCTGGTGAGAGATTTCTAGGATCTTCGTAGTGTTTTCGTCCCAATATTTAATTATAAGCTACCTTTGTTCGGATTGATATTCCAGACAAAGGACTAAATGTCTGGTTGAGATAGGAGTTGAAATTGTAGCTGGATCACCTTCAATGGTAACCCTGAAAGGAATCTTTGCCTAAAGACAAGGAAATCAACTTTGGAGGATCATAAAATCCAGAGCAGTCCAAAGCTAAGGCACTTAGGACTGCAACTAGATTATTAGCTGAAAGAACTATCTAGTTGGTTTAACACAAGTGACTTGTGTCGACAATGTAATTTCTTTTGAGTAACCATTCTACTAGCATTTTTGGGTATTGCAAGATTTAGACCAAATGCTTTCTTAAAATCACAAAGTATACAGACAGAATTAATGTAAGAACCTCACGATCGTACCTACATTGAGTATTTCTGTTACCTCTCCAATGGAGATAAAAATAAAATGGACTTCCTGCAGTGTCTAGGGAGAGACAAAAGTGCTTTTGGGCGAAAAGCCGAGTCAAAAGACCTAGAAATGTCAATCGCCGAAACACAAAGGCTATTTTTTTCCTTCTTAAACATTCTTAATCTTATGGTCTATTTTACATCAAGGCGAAACCTCTTTTTAGAGATGTTTGATTTTTCTTTCTTCTATTTATTTAAATCAACCTAGGATAACAACTCTTAATATTAAAAGAATACTTTTAGAGCTTCATTTATTACTCCCATGACTGTTATTTACGAAAGGTACTTTATCAAAAGCGTTTTGATTCAAAACCTTGCCTTTTTATTTAATTACAAACAAACTGATTTTAATCTAATAATATTAATAAAATACAAATAAAATGACAAAATAAAAAGGATAATTAAACATTACATCATGCAATCTGGTGTCGGTAAAATTATGTTGACCAAGAATTGTTTCTTATTAATAAAAACCCACATTTTACTTTTCAGGAAAATTTAAATTAATTCCAGAGTGAAACAAGATCAAACTAAATTTTCTAATTTCTAATACTATTTTAAAACATTTGAGGAAAAACTGAAGTTTTTGTAACTAATTTCTGTTTGCCCTATTGATTCTTAATTTAATGTTTAAGCTGAAATACTTCGACAGAATAGGAATAGTGCTAAGTGTAAGGCATTACTTTTTAGCTGTACAATGGGCAAATTTCAACTTGTAAATAAATCTTTTTCTAGGAAACAAAAAGCGATAATCCTTATCTTAATCCTATTGTTGATATGCTCTCAGAAGTTCGAGTTGCTGAGACAAACACTTTTCGGGATAATTCTGGTTTTCGGGTAAACGATCTTCTGCCCAAGGACCTTGGAAAATACTACAGGTACCGCGGATCATTAACTACTCCTAGCTGTAACGAAGTAGTTGTCTGGAATGTATTTGCCAACCCAATTACAGCATCTAAAGAACAGGTATGTCTTATAGTACTGTCTCATTGCTATTTGAATCCTTCCCATTAGCTGATGAGCCAGAAAAAATTTTCCTAGTCCAGTCAAGAAAATACTTTATATGATGTTTTTCATGCCCAAGGAAATCAACAACCATCCACCAAAGAAGCAGCAAAACAGTTTAGTAAACCAAAAAACTAAAACATTTCTATAATTTGCATAAGAATCTATCAAATCTACAATATAATATAACAATAAAACATTTGAAAAGAAAATATTATATGAAAAGCAAATATTAAAATCAGTAAATTTTAGATATATCCAGCATAGGGTAGCCTAATGTCTGCAAAAGGGGGAATTGGATGAAGCTAAACTAAAAGTGATTCGAAATAGAAACTATTTGAGCGCAATGAGACAATAATTTTTCATTGTAGTGTTTAGTTATAAAGGGGAAACCAGCCCCACCATTACCCTGACTTACGTTCCTTAAATGACAAAGTTCTTTTCTCACTATTACCTTGCCCTTTCAAACATAATTCTTTAATGAATTCTAATCATACAGATACAAAATGTCCTTCGTATCCGCCACGACAATTTTGGGCTTGTTTAGGTTTTAAAGGTAGCACATAAGTTGTGTCTAAGTAAAGAGCGATACAGCTTCAATGGGATATATATATATATATTTTTTTTTTTTTTTTACCATGCCCTTTGGTATGAGAGAGGTGATCATTTACAATTTGAAGGTGGCTTATTCAATTGGAAATTAGAAGTTCTGGTGTCGGTTTAAGAGTCAATAGTGATTGGAGGACAGCAAACTCTTCCTCTTGTAACAAATGTTCTTAATAATCCCCTCAACTACAAGAGCATCCGGTCAAAATTAATTAGCAATTTTCTTCAAAATAATTGAAAGGTTCAATAATCATCCAGACTAGGATGACACGACCCTCAAAGCACATTTCTTATACATAAATTTTATAATGGAAAAGGAGGACATGTTTGATCCTTGCTGTCAAACTAGGCTAAGAGGATTCATTAAATAGGTTCTTGTAAATATGACGGGGGGGGGGAAAGATAGGACTAAATCAAAAGACACAAAGTGCATCCACGTTATCAACATGCCGTACTTGCAATATATTTGGAACGGCTAAGGGTAATAAGTTGAAACTTCCGAAGAACTATGTTAGGTGATGTTATATCAATGAAGAACAAACTGCCTTCATATCATACAAACAGTAAAGTGGAGACTGCCATAAGGATATTTTTAAACCTTGAATTGTAGAAGTAAACATTAAATATTTCCACCGTATATCTGATGTTCGTCCTAAGTACAACAAAAAAGTAGAATAAAGGTAAAATTCAAGTGAATACTAGTACAGGAGAATTTTGAATCTTTAATAAAACAGTCCCAACACCTTTACTCGGCTCAAGTTACTCTTGTTATCTAGAATACCAATAAGGCTGCCCAAAAAGCAGAAATTTCTTTAAAAGCTCCTAATACGATTTTAGTTGGATGAATTACCCGCTTCGCCAGTCCTAGCTTAACTTGGGCTAAACTAAACTTGCCGAGCTTGTCCAAACTAAACAGATCATAGGCAGCGCAATAGCGCTGCCTAAGTAAAATACGATGTTGGCACAATGTATTATTATTTTTTTTTCTTTAGACCAGGGCACTTCGTATCGAAAGAGTTGTCGTAGAAACTTCGAAAAGGGCTCATTCGATTGGAAATTAGAGTAGCTTGTGCCTTTTTTAATAGTTGAAAGTAATTGAAAGGCAACTAACATCCCTTCTACGCCCACCATTTCCCTAAACACATCCAAACAAAATTTTGAGATAGCCATTTTGTTCAGCATAGTTGATTTCCATATAGAAATTATGTTTTTGAGGAGGACACTCCCCCACAACCCTCAGGGTAGGGATTGTAAATTAGGCCCTGGGGGAATATAATATTTTTATAGAAAGTTTTGTCGTAGAAACTTCAAAAAAGGCTCATTTGATTGGAAATTCAAAGGGCTAGTGCCCTTTTTAATAGTCGAAAGTGACTGGAGGGAAACTAACCCCCCTCTCACGCCCACCTTTTCCCCAAACACATCGAATAAAACTTTGAGATAGCCATTTTGTTCAACGTTTTTGAAAGTTCTGAAAATTAGTTCTTTGAGGATGATAACTCCCCCCCCCAAACCCCTCAGGGCAAGGATTATAAGTTATGACTTGGGGGCATATAAGGTTTTGATAGAAAGCGTTGTCACAGAAACTTCAAAATGGGCTCATTCGATTGGAAATTGAAATGATTAGTGCCATTTCAATAGGGGAAAGTGATTGGAAGGCAACTAACACCCCTTCCACGCCGAACAATTGCCCAAACAAATCAAATGAAAATTTTGATATAACTATTTTGTTAAATTTAGTTGAAAGTTTCGGAAATTATATATTTGAGCAGAAAACTCCCCGCCCCCCCTCCACAGTATTAAGGGCAAGGGTTATAAGTTATGCTCTGGGGACATATAAGGTTTTTACTGAAAGTTTTTTCGTAGAAACTTCAAAAAGGGCTCATTCGATTGAAAATCCAAAGTGCTTCAAAGGGGGCTCATTCGATTGGAGATCGAGAGTTCTAGTGCTCTTTTTAATAGTCGAAAGTGATTGGAGGGCAACTTACCCCCCTCTGACGCCCACCTGTCCCCCAAACACATCCAATCAAATTTTGAGATAGCCATTTTGTTCAATATAGTTGAAAGTTTTGGAAATAAGGTCTTTAAGGATGACACCCCCTCCCCCCCACAGCCCTCAGGGCAAGGGTTGTAAGTTATGCCCTGGGGGCCTATAAGGTTTTTAATGAAAGCGTTGTCGTAGAAATTTCAAAAAGGGCTTATTCGATTGGAAATTGACATGGATTTTTAATAGTCGAAAGTAATTGGAGGGCAACTAACCCCCCTCTCATGCCCACCACTTCCCCAAAATCATACAATCTAAATTTTGATATAGCCATTTTTTCAATGTAGTTGACAGTTCTGGACATTAGGTCTTTGAGGATGACAACACTCCCACAACCCTCAGGGCAAGGGTTTTAAGTTATGCCCTGGGGGAATATGAAGTTTTCATAGAAGGAGTTATCGTAGAAACTTCAAAAAGGGCTCATTCAATTGAAAATTGAGAAGGCTGGAGCCCTTTTTAATAGTCGAAGGTGATTGAAGAATAACTAACCCCTCTCTCACGCCCACCATTTACCCAAACATATCCAATCGAAATTTTGAGATATTCATTTTGTAAAAAGTAGTTGAAAGTTCTCAAAATTACGTCTTTGCGGATGACAACCAAGGCGTGTCTCCCTCCACGCTTATCATTTCCTCGAACAGTTGCAGTCCTAATTTCGATATAGTCATTTTGTTAAGCCTATCAAAAAGGTCTGGAAATTATGTCTTTGAGTATAACAAATCCCCCAGCCCTCAGGGCAAGGGTTTTAAGTTTTGCCCTGGGTACATATAGGGTCTTTGTAAAAATTGTAGTTATATATACTTTGAAGGGGGCTCATTGGATTGGTAACCAGACACTCTAGTGCTCTTTTTAAGAGTCAAAGTGATCAGAGGGCAGCTACCCTCTCCCCCCTAAACACACGTCATGTTGTCCCGAAATGTGTGCCACCAGGCATGTGCGCTGTTTTGTGACATTTATTTATGTACGTGTTATAAATAAAAATATTCTACTCTAAAAAAAAAAAAAAAAAAAAAAAAAAAAAAAAAAAATGCGTCTAATAGAAATTTTGAGATAGCCATTCTATTCAAAATAGTCTAAATATCATATAACAAAGCTTTTGGGGTTAAAACAAACCCCAGAGACTAGGTGTAAGGGTTGTAAGTTATGCCCAGGGGGTATTAAAGTTTTTATTGAAGGGATGGCTGTTTAACTTCAGAAGAGGCTCAGTCTTTCTCCCTAAAAAAGACTATGTCAATATAAAACGAACAGAAATTAATCAAAAAAACTTTTTGCACAAAATAAGTTTTTCAAAAAAAGTAAAGAACTCCACTAAAACAAAATTGAACAAAAATAGATTCAAATCATCTACCAAGCATAAACCTACCACAAATCAGTATTAATAAATAAATGAAATCCAAAACAAACAGAAATTAAAATTAGTCAAACTTAAATGAGCAGAAATTAATATGAGTAGGGTTCTAAGCCTTATGATTTCCAAAACTTGACTTACTTGACTTTGGGCTCCTGCCGAGGGTTCGGCGTAGAGAACGATGAGAATAGGCGCCTCCAGGTTGATCTATGGCTTGTCAGGATCGCAGCTTCTTTCACTTGTATATGGGCTTGGGTGAGGAATTTATTGGCTTTGTCTTTCCACCTAGTGGGTGGGCGTCTTCTGGGTCACTTCCATCCGTGAAGGGTGGAGTCAAAGCCAAATGCGACCCGTGCTGGGGCGTCGCGTGGCATGCGAAGGACGTGTCTGTACCACCGAACAGTGCGCTGAGTGAGCTGCGTCGAGAAAGGAGTTTGAGCCGTACGTGACAGGAGAGTCTGGTTGCTAACGGAGTCAGTCCAGTGAAGTCTTTCGATTCTTCGGAGATGTTTCGTCTGAGCGACATCGACGGCACTGAGGATAGATTTTGCAGCTGGCCACGTCTCCGCTCCATACAGCAGGACAGTGCTGACTGACGCATTGTAAATGCGCATTTTGGTAAAGCTGATTATGTTTGGCTTTCGCCAGATGCTGCTAAGCCTCCCAACAAGTGCTGAAGCTTTGGCAATTCGAGATGTAAGCTCTTTTGTGATCAAGCCATCCTTCGACAGAATAGATCCCAGGTAAGTGAAGTCTTCAACCACATCTACTTGGTTGCTTCCAATGTTGACTTCCTTTACAGTAGAACAGGACGTGGGGGGCTCAAGGACCATAACTTTGGTTTTCTGCCAGCTGATCTTCAGTCCAACTTTCGAGGCTTCTTCTGAGAGAACCTGGAGAGCTTTGGTGATGTTTTCGACGGTGCTCGCAACTAGCACTATGTCGTCGGCGAAGTCAGCATTAACGAGTAGCTGGTCTCTGAACAGAAGACCAAAGTGAAGGCGATTCGTCGTGCTGGTCATAACTTGGTCTATGACGCAGTTGAAAAGCTAAGGAGCGGTGGCGCAACCTTGCCGGACGCCAGTCTTCACCGCGAGTTTGGGACTGCGTCTTCCATTGACTTGCATGCAGCTTTCCGTATCCTCATACAGCTTTTCAAAGAGTGGGCAATATTTCTTGGGTAGACCCGTAGTTCTTAGTATTAGCCAAAATGAACGGCGATCAACAGAATCGAAGGCAGCCTTAAAGTCCACGAATGTGATGTAAACTTTTTGGTGGAACTCTCGCGTCTTCTCTATCAACTCGTGCATAGTAAACATTTGCTCCGTCGTCGACCTGCCGGGCATGAATCCGGCTTGCTGGACTCTTCTCTTTCTGCGCAAAAAGGTGGAACACCTGTCCAGGAGTGACATGGCGAAGAGTTTACCAGGAACGGAGAGAAGCGTGATCCCACGATAGTTGGAGTAGATTTGACGGCTGCCCTTACGTTTCCAGAGCGGTAATATGATGCCAGCACGCCAGTCATTCGGTATGCTTTCCGTTGTCCATACAACTGAGAAGATTGGCTGGAGCCACAGAATCATCGCTGCACCCCCGTACTTGAGGACTTCTGCAGAAATACCACAAACGCCGGGGGCTAGATTATTATTTAACCGTTCTACAGCATTTTGAATCTCAATGGTGGTAAACGGTTGCAATACGAGGTCGGAAGTAGCCTCGGGTGTGGTCATTGCTGCTTGAATTAAATCAGGGTCGGGATGAGCAACTGCCTTGGCATTCAGAAGAGTTGAGAAGTAACTGCTCAAGGCAGAGAGTTGGCCTGCATCGTCATCTGGCATGCTTCTGTCAGCAGACAAAACACGGCTCACGGTGGAAGTCTTCCCTTCCGTCAGCTCGCAGAGGTGTACAGGGAGCAGGTTTCTCCTTTTCTTGAAGCATCTTCAAGATCGGTGGCTTTCTTGTCAACAAAGGTCTTCCTATCACTGTGCAGTAGGCTATTGCGCAGGCCATTGAGTCGTCTGCACTCTGGCATATTCTTTGCTAAGCGGGCCTTCCGGCGCAGCTCGATTACAGACAGAGTCTCCTGGGATTTCCAGGGTTTATTCTTGTGTTTGCTGCGGCCAATGGTACTGCCAGCAGAATCGAGTATATTATCTTTGAAAGACTTCCAGGCCACTTCAGGGTCGTCCAGAGCTTGGAGGCAGCTAAACCGGTTAGAGATATCGAGAGCATACTTCTGTTACATCTCAGATGTAGCCGGACTACTCAAATTGAGCTTGGGAGGCCGTTTTTCTTATCCTTGTGCTCTCAGGTGTAGCCTGAGTGTGGCGACTACAGTTTCCAAGAGCCAGAATATAATTTGTACTGTACTGAAAAAAATTCTTTTATATGTTTTCACTTTTATACCTTTAAGAAATCACAAATTAATTATGATATTAAGGAATAAATATCAGCATATGTGTATTAAACTGATAATGCACATTTTTTTTCAGTGAATTCATTTGAATTTTTTTCAGTAAAGTACAAATTATATTCTGGCTCTTAGAAATCATAGGGTTTAGAACCCTAAACCCTATGATTCAGGCTCTTTTGATGGGTAAACCTAAACTTAATAACGCTTATATATTTTGAATCAGCATAATAAGCCAATTCTTTTGATATATCAATTGGTATCAAAATTCAGTTTTTTAGAGTTTCATTCTGTACTTACAGTTCATTACTACTAACTGTTTGATTACCCATCAAAATCCAAACAGAGATCACTGAATATTGATCGTTTTTTTTGCGTTACCAAAAGTACTTCATTCATAAAACTTTACAGTTTAATGGAATGTAATTAAACACATAGAAAGGGATTTTCAACTAAAATAAGGATCAAGCTTAAAACTTAAAACAAATATGTTACTCTGTATAACACTGTAAAAAATTACTCTCTATATAAGGGTAACTGCTCCCTTTTCAAGACCTTGCTCATTAAACATGAGTATTTTTAGTGCTTTGAAAAATGTTATCTTTCCAATTGCAAACTTTCTGGAAACAAAAAAAGTAAAAAAAAATTCAAACTTCACAGTTAAGAGTAAGGAGCTCAGGAAGAGACAGCCCCATTCGTATAAAGAATTATCTGTTCAAATAGCTTTCAAATCTGTTCCGTGCTTTCAGTTGTAAAGCTCTTTTTTTATTTAATTTCTGATCTTTTTTCAAGTCAGACCCAGGCCTAACCAACACGATATGGTAGAGTCAAACAGTTCGTTGGTAACGAACTGTAAGTAAGTAGTGACCCGGCTCAATTGTAACCAAAACTCTAAAAAACGGAATTTTGATACCTGTAGATACATCAAAAGAATTGGATTTTTATGCTGAATTCACATATTTAAATTCCATCAAGTTTTGTCTAAACTACCAAAAGTTACAATAACTGAAAAGTTACATACCTGAAAATATTGACCTTAGTTTCGAAAAAGGAGAAAATTCCCCTAAAACTAATAGAATCTTAATGAAAATCAAACCATTATATTCAGCATTTCAGAGAACCTTACTATAGAGGTTTCAAGCTGCTATCTGAAAAAATGTGGAATTTTGCATTTATTCACAGAAGAAAGGTCATGGATGGGTGTTTATTTGTTTGTTTTTGTTTTATTTCCCTAGGGGTGATCGTATCAACCCAGTGGTCATAAAATATTGCAAGAGAGCTCATTCGAACGGAAATTAAAAGTTCTAGTGCCCTTTTTTAGTGACCAAAGAAATTAGAGGGTAAATAGGCCCCCTCTTAGGCTCATTCTTTCCCCAAAGGTACCAGATAAAGATTTTGAGACAGCAATTTTGTTCAGCATAGTCGAGAACCAAAACAAATGTCTCTTTAAGGATGACTTAATCCCCCACAGTCCCCAGGGGAAGGGCTGCAAGTTATGAACTTTGCCCATTGTTTATATATAGCATTTGTTATTTAGAAGTATGCCGACGTTTTCAAGAGGGATTTTTCCTGATTAAGAGGGGGGTAGGAGGAGGGGGATACGTGGGAGGATCTTTCCATGGAGGATATTTTCCTGGGGGAAGGGAAATTTCTATCCGGGGGGCACCTATTTCTCAGCATTATTTTAAAAAACGATCAGAAATTAAATACAAAAACAATTTTTTTCAACTGAAAGTTAGGAGCAACATTAAAACTTAAAAGGAACAAAAATTATTACGTATATGAGGGATTCTCCCCCTATTCAATACCTGACTCTTTACGCTAAAGTTTTTTTAGTAGTTTCAAAAAAGCTATCATTTCTATTTAAACGGCCTTTGTGGTTCAGGGGTCATTCCTAAAGAATTGGAAAAAAAAACTAGAACTTTAGCGTAAAGAGCGAGGTATTGACTAGGGGTAAAACCCCTCATTTAAGTAATAAAAATATACGAATGAAAGATCTTAAGCCGAACCGGCCAGCCATGACAAAAAACCAACAAAGAGAATTACCAAAACGATTTGCTTCAGTAATAGCTAACAAAAGGATTATTTCGCAACTGAATAATTAAAGTAATTTACAGTTTTTTTATTTTTCCTCAGTTACTCTGGTGTCCTCACTGAAGTAACTCTGTTTTAGCATCTTTTCCCTACGTGGATTTGTGTGCGCCGTTTTTACATTTTTTTTTTTTTTTTTTTTTTTTGGTGGGTGGTTTTTTGGGTTTTATTTTTTTCTTTTTTTTTTTTTTTTTTTTTTTATATTTCGTTCTTAATACGCCTTGTTTTTATAAAGGCGAAAAATCCGCGTTGTTTTTTTTGTGTTTTTTTTCTTTTATCTACACTGGCCACAGTCTCGTTTTTTTGTTTTTTTTTTTTTTTTTATATATTTTTCTCTTTTTTGGTTTTTAATAAAAATATACGAATATTGAAGTTCGTTACGTAAGTTATTTGGTAAGTTCCGTCAGATCAAAATTTCGAGAAAGCCATTTAGTCAAAAAATGTAAAACTAATAAGTAAATTTCATTTTGATTATTCATGTACGGTGAGCCAAAATCAAAGCTGCATTAATTCAAAAACGATCAGAAATTATATATTTTTTTTTAACTGAATGTAAGGAACGACCTTAAAACCTAAAACGAACAGAAATTATTCCGTATATAAAAGGGACTGTTCCCTCCTCAACACCTCTCTCTTTACGCTAAAATTTTTTATTAAAAAAAAATAAAGTTGTGAGACAGAGTCAAACTTTAGCGTAAAGAGCAAGGTATCGACTAGGGTGAGAACCCGTAATATAAGCAATAACTTCTGCTCGTTTACAGTTTCAATGTTGCTCCTTACTTTCAGTTGAAAAAAAATGTTTTTTTTAATTTAATAACAAGAGGAGACAATCCATAGAGAATTCTTCAAGAGGAGAAAATCAATACAGAATTCTTCAAGAGGAGAAAATCGATACAGAATTCTTCAAGAAGAATTCTGTAAGACCTTTCACCTTTATCTGGACCGGTTTTGAGAGAGACCTTAAAGAGAAAGAGAAAGAAGGATTTATTGAAAAAAAACATATCAACAAAAAATTATTTCTGCCTCCCCTTAAAAGTTAAGCTTGTCCGTGGGGGAGGTAGAGAAAACAAAATCCTTAAAACAAAGAACACTCGGCCACCGACACCAGTAATACCATCTCACTAAACAATGAATACAAAATAATATCATATATTTACTTCCTCTGGGAACATCATATCAACAAAACCCCCACAATAAATAAATAAATCAATCAGTCAAAACTCATATTCAGCAAAAAGCAGTTCCTTAATGATTTTTCTAAAAATATTGGGATCACCAATAGTCTTAATATCATTATTCAAACTATTCCATTTCCGCGTACCTCTATAAAAAAACCCAGAAAAACATGAACGGGAAGATATACCTCTAGGTACACAGAAGTCCGCGCTTCCCCTTGTATCATGAGAATGAACAGCAGACCTAATGGACAATAAATCACCAAAACAACGAGGCTGAACATCCTGCCGCAGTCCAAAAATAAACCACAATACATAGAATTCACGAAGGTCTGCAACCGGCAAAATTTTTAAAAATGGGTAAATTTCTCGAATAGACATACGTGGAGATATACCGGCTAAAATTCTTACTGCATGATTTTGTAGAACTCTTATTGGTTTTTGGGTAGAAGAAAAAGTAGAGAGCCAAATACTCGAACAATAAAGTAAATACGGGTGCATTAAATAAAAATAAAGCTGGCGAAGGACAGACTTGGGAAACAATGTTGGAGTTTTTTTTTTGTTTTTTTTTTTGTTCATTATACCAAGATTTGGTCCCAGAATTTTGCTAGTTAAAGTAACATGTTCCTTAAAAGATAGAGTTTCATCTATTACAATCCCAAGGTATTTAAAAGACGCAGTCCGTTTTATAACGCCATTGGGCATATCTAATTCCTTGATCCATGGGTAAAAGTTTGATGATCGCGAGAAAATAATAAAGTAAGACTTAGCCATGTTAATCCTTAATTTATTTCTCCTCAGCCATGCTATAATTCTCTTAACTGATTCCTTCATGGAAATCTGCAGCAGCTCCACTGTCTTAGCTGTGCTAATGGCTATTGTGTCATCGGCAAAGAGTGAAACTGTTTCATTAGTCGGGTTTACCGTTCGTTCATTTATTCTATAGCAAAAATTATTTAGACAATTTGGTAAATCATTAATAAATATCAAGAATAATATAGGACCGAGAACTGACCCTTGTGGAACACCTACTTCAATACACTTTTTTTCTGAAGAAGAATCATTTAGTTGGACATAATGATAACGATTACTTAAAAAACTTTTTAAAAAATTTAATAATTTCCCCCTCAAACCATACACCTCACACTTCTTAAGTAGAAGTTCATGATCCACAGTGTCGAAAGCTTTCATCAGATCTAAAAATATAGCACCTATTTTAAAACCTTCATCTAATACATTATTAATAATATTTGTCAAATAGATCATCGCCTGCTCCGTTGTCCTTTTTCTACGGAACCCAAACTGTGTCTCTACCAGTAACTTATGATCCTCCAAAAAACTCATCATTATAACACTAAAACACTTCTCTAAAACACGGGAAATAATGGGCAAAACAGATATCAGTTTATAGTTTCCTGGGTCATTTCGAATACCACCCTTATGAATTGGGGTTATACGGGCAACTTTAAAACAGTCTGTGAATTTTCCTTGACGAAAATACTCATTAATTAACCCACATAAAACTTCAGCTATAACAGGAAAAATGCATTTAATTGTTTTTAGAGTTATAAGATCGCTACCAGATGAATTACTACACATTCCATAAATAATTTTTTTAATTTCATCAACTGTTAGAAGTCTAAGGTGAAGAGATACATCAATGGGGTCCCTCAGTAAGGACTCGGACGTTGGATCACCACTATAAGGTACAACTGACATAGCCAAATTCAGACCAATATTCGAAAAATAACTCTGAAATTCATTGCATATGTCCTTTTCAGAATTCAAAGTCTTTCCCATTACACTAACTAATTCATCAGGTACACTATTTATTTTTAATCCAATCATTTCTTTTATTAGTCCCCAGGTTTTCTTAGGACAACCTTCGACCTCCTTAAACTTTTTCTCAAAATATTTCTTTTTTTCATTTCTTAAAATTGAATTCCACCTATTTCCATAAATTTTATATAATTGCTTATTTTCTTGTGTCGGGTTGATTATTTGAGCTCTAAGCAATTTATCTCTTACATTTATTTGCTTCAAAATCACAGGACTAATCCAAGGTTTTTTGCTTAAGTTCTTTCTATGAAACGGTTTAAATATGACTACTTGACTTATCAAACTCTGCAACTTTTCAAAAAATAAAACAAACTTGAATTTGCGTCCTGAACTTCGCCTAGAACATCGTACCAATCCACCTTTTCTATATCATTTCTCAGTTTTACTATCGCATTTTTACTGATCACTGGAATCCTTGATTTTTTGCCTTTAACCACCTTCGTGACAGTTCTAAAGCTAGCTGAAACTCCAAAGTGGTCAGATACATCGTTGATAAGGACCCTGGGACGACTCAGGGGTATATTAGAAAGGATGTTATATAGAAGCTTAGCTGATGTTCCCGTAATTCTTGTAGGGATATTTATACAAGGATGAAACCCATTAGATAAACTTCTATTAATAAATTCAGTGCTAGCAGATGACTGATCTATAAGGTCAATTTTAAAATCCCCCATAATAAAACATGGCATAGAGTTAATCGGAAGTTTCATTAATTTTTCTTCAAATAGGTCCATAGAGTCTTGAAGCAGGTTCTGTGGAGGTCTATATACTACAACAATACAAAAATTCAAATTCTCTCTAGTTATATGTAGAACAAAACACTCGCAAACTTTCTCTCTATATATTGTAAGATCTTCTCTTATTGAAACCTTGTAATCAGTCTGAATGTAAGCTGCTAGGCCTCCATGTTGGTAATACTCTCGATTCCTTACATATAAATTATAACCAGGGATATGTAGTAATTGCGTGTTATTATCATTTAACCACGTTTCAGTTAAAGCGATCACCTGAAAGACATTAGTATTTATTAATTTCGATAAAAAAATTATGCACAGAATTCAATCCCTGACAATTCTAATGAAAAATGTTAACGCCAAAATGGCCCCTATCACAATGCAAGGGTAGTGTCCCTTCTTTAAAAATATACCTTGATGGTTCATTTGTGAGAATCTCAGTAGCATTAATATCTAAATTTCTATTTATCCTTTCATTAAACTGGCCGGAAAAATCAACCCTTCGACTTTCAATTTGCAGGACATTGCTGTTCCCAGGAGTTAAAACGATATCTCTAACCATCATCAATAAAAAATTTAATGTATGTGACGGTAGAGGGTGGCGGTGGCGAAAAAAATCATTATCTACTAAACATATATCTAGACCTAGATAAATACAAAAAGAAATAACAAAATATATTCCGTCAAAATTGACATACAATTTAAAAAAGCACATTATTGCAAGCTTCATGGCACAAAGCAAAACCATTCAAAAAGACATCAGCCCGCTACCACCCACTAAAAATAATTTCACATTAACAAAAATTTTAAATTATTTACTCACAAATAAAAATCATCATTAACCCAAACATTTAAAATTTATCACTATCAACTTTTCCATATCTATCTGATTAAACCAAGCAAAAAAGAAAAGATAATTAATCAATATGTAAACTAAACACATTCAATAAAACACTCATTTTTATGCACCTCTGAAAGCTGTGTGTTTTAGCACCTCTGGAAGCTTATGTGCTAGTTCCTCAATCCATTCACCACACGTAAACTTCACTTTCATACCACCCGGACGTTCAAACTGAAGATATGGTGGAACTCTGTTTGATACCCATGAAATGATACCCATCGTTTTAAGACACAATTATTTTTTCATATAGTTTTTCTCTTGCCTCTCTCACAGAAAATGGGGCATCATCACTCACATAAATGTTTGCCTGGTTTGCTATCTTTCTTCCTTTAGGCTTCTTCCCATTTTTAAGGATTTCAATCTTGTTTCCACTGTTTTTTACATTAAACTTAAAATATTTCTTATCCTTTTTTATTGCAACAACTGAAAAATGAGGTATCACTGGTAAATTTAGTCCATCCGTACACATCTCGGTAAACAAACGTTTGTCTTGATCTTCATCCTCACAGAGTGCACTCCATACAACCACATTGTTTTGTTAGGCTGATATTCTGCAGCCATAAGCCTATCAGACATACACAGGGTCTTTTTTTTTAAATAATTGACTTCTGACTGCAGGTTAAAATTATCATTTTTCAACAAAGAAATGTCATTTTCTACAGCATTTGTACAAGACTTAATCCCTGAGAATTCAGACCTTAAGGCTATTTGTTCTGATTCAATTGCTTTTATTGTATTTTCTACTATAATAAATCGCTGTTCAATTGATTGGACTGAGCTACGAGTTTCACGCATAATGTCCATCATCTTTGCAAAGTCCTCTGATAGGGTCATTAATGAAACCTGAGTTGTCACTGGCTTCCGAATATCCGGGTTTCCTGACGTATTTGGGGTACTTGTAGCACTATCCTCGCTAGAATCAATATCTGGACGAGTCCTTTTATTTTTTTTTTCTTGCCCATCTTAACTTAGTAATAGCTAAAATTGACTTACTGGCAAAAGAAGAAACCACCAGTCCTAAATCAGTCCTTTTCCCCCACTGTACTATTGCTTTAATCTCATATCACGAATAATTTGAGCCTTAAATCACTTTGGAGGAATAATAGCTAATGATTTCCGTTGTTGAGTTTTATTTAGGCAAAGGCTTGTATTTTCAGATTGTCTTTTATCAGATTGTACGAAGTTTTCATTATATCCCAGCATGCAGATAATTTAGCAGTAATTCATCGTCATTCATTTCATTTCGGATTCATAGTCCGGGCGCCAAGTGAAGCTATCTTGCTTCTTTCCAAAAGTACATGTTGTGTCAGGTACAAATTTTCTGAGTGCATAGATATATAGAATCAACATCAGTGATTCTGATTTGCTCGGGTCCAGCTTTCCAGAGGGGCGGCATCATAGAAAAAACGTGCTTAGAAATAGCCGTTTTTTTCGAAGTTTTCCAAGGATAAGAATCAAAAGATGACAGTTAACTTTGAGGCCACGTAACACTCATGCCTTGTTATTGACAGAAAAAGGAAAAGAGATCAAAATTTTGACTTTTGGACATTTTCCAAGGAAAGGTTTGTTAAATACTTCTGACGAAAATGAATGTTAGGCCCTAAAGTTAAGTTAAAGATAATTTTGATCCTAAAGATAAGTTTATCTCTTAGTTTTGTCAATTGTAGGCCTACATGAATGGGAAAATTTTAGGCTGGAACTTGAATAACCTAGGCTAGTTTCAGTTTAGTTTTAAGCTCACTTGGGGTTTGGGGTCCAGGTAAGTCAGGAACATGGCATTCTGTTCACGTTTGAAAAGACGAGGAGTATAGCCTAGGCTAGTTTAACATGAGTGTAGGCTAACTCAAATTGAATCGTTGCTATTTCAACCAAGACTACAATTTTTATTTTGGTAAAATTCTTCTTCAGCTACTTGTGGCTATCTTGGAAAGGAGTTAAGTTAGGAAAATGAAACTTTCAGGGATGGGTCTACAGGCTAAAGTATTTTCTGGGAAGGTATTTTGAAGTAAGCTACCTACCTCCACTCCTTCTCCCTCTAGTGGGTCTTGAAATTTGCCTACTTGACAGGTCCTATACCTACTGAAATTTTGACCAAACAACATTTATTTTAAATTTCAGTTACCTGTTTTTTTTCTTTGGCTTTAGTTCTGAAAGTGCAATTCTTGTTATTTGAGTAGAATTTAAGCCATATCAAGGGTTTTTTTCAAAATTTACAAAATATATTTGCATATCTTTAAAACCTTATAAATTTGAACTGGGGAAAGCTGTGAAGCTGAAAACAATTTTGTTGCACTTAATTTAAGCAGAAGATCTATTTTGCAAGGTTTCACTTATATAACACACTTATTTTTAAAGGTCAGGACCCTATAGAGGGAGAAGGAGTGGAGGTAAGTACTTCAAAATACCTTCCTGGGACATAACTTAGCCTGTAGAACCATCCATGAAAGTTTTATTTTCCTAACCCAGCTCCTTTCCAGGATAGACAAAAGTAGCTAAAATAGAATTCTGCTGTCCTTTTGAAGATAGAAAAAATGTCATGTTCCTTACTGGTCTAGGCCACAGCATCCACAACCCCAGGGCCTGTCCCTGAATTGGTTCTTTGGTTAAGCTGCAGATTAGCTAGCCCTGATAAAATATCTTATTTTTGTGTACAGTATTCAGTCAATTGGGCTGTAAAATTGCACTGATTCATAGAAGCAGTAGATAAAAGCAAATCTGTTGTGAAGTAATCGTAGATGCCTTTATTCTCCCTTTATAGGGGAGATAACCTCTGGCCCTAAGGTAATTAATCTTTGGTAGCGTGCCTTAGGCTATGACCGAACTAATGAGGCGTACTGACTGGGTATGTTCGAGAAGCTAAAGGTAGATCGTAGAGAGTTTGTCTAAAACACAATACTTTTATTTAATTTACACATAATAATTACAGATATAGATATGCTTCTGGGACTGGCTACCCCAAGTAGACCACAAGTCTCAAAAACTACAATAATGTATAATAAGATACAGACACTTACAATGATCCGACAAAATCCCAAGGTATTTCTAATGAGAAAATAAACGGGCAGAGGCTCACCCGGCAAGTCAAAAAGTCTGCCCAAGTCTCAAAAATCGCGGTATATGTATGAAAAACTAACCACGTCCTTCCGGTACATTGACGCATTTAGCCAGGAAATTGGTTATTGAGCAAGTTCCCTCCAAGCCCACACATTCCACGATTTGTATCTTTATCTTAAAAAAGTGGTATTTTGAAACTTTGTTTTTGCGTCTTAATGTATTTTTATTCAATTAATAATTAACTAAATTAGAAAGCTTTACCCCAATACTCCCCATTTAAAGAAGAATTGTCCCAATTCTCAATATTTTACTTTTAAAGCAACTTAATTTTGTTTACAGCTATTATGCTGCTATTTTGGGTCATTATGTGCATATACCCTCAATGGGTTTCCTTAGGGTTATGTTTCTGGTCCAATATAGGCCATTTTCTTTTCTGTTAAAGGATTTCAATTTGAAATTCATCCTTGTTTCTCTTTTTCTCTGTCTCTAGGACTGAAAAATACTCTTTTTACCCTTCTTATATGCATCTTCTGTTTTAACTTGACCCCAAGCGGCTTAAACATAATATTATTGATTTCGCTTAAATTAGATTTATATTAGAAAAGTTTTATGAATTTTTTTTGAGTTTAAATTTAATTCCCATTAATAATTTAATTGATCTTTGTGATGTGGTTAATATACCGTTTATTTTTCCTTTTAGAATTACCTTGGATAAATTACATATAACATTATTGATTTTTAAATTTTCACATATTTTTCCAGCACAAAGCATTTTCACATATTTCAATAACATAAGCCATTTGGGCTATGTAGCACAATATCTAGGCCTAAATTAAGTTCTGATTTTATCTCACTTTTGATAATTTTGTAGTAAAGTCTGTAGTTTCCAAATATCCATTGATCAAATATGGTTTGGTTTCTGATGGTATCAGGATATAATGGAACTGACTTTGAAATTTGCTACTCTACAAAACTGTGTCAAAGAAATTATTGAGAAATGGATCCGAAATAATGTTATTAAAAATTTGATTTCCAAAAAAATATAGCTAAGGCTGTATCTAAAATAAATATTCACATTAGTATACATATAAAGCATATATTTTTACATATATAGTAGAATGAAACACTCTATTTTCGTATATATCAATGCAATTGAAAGTTAATTACTTTTAATTACTTTCTCCTCTTTTTTTTACTCCAAAAATAATATACCGCTTAAATCGAAACATTATGTTTCTTGCTGGATTATCCTTTCAAACTTAATACTAAACGGATTATTTCACAATAAAAATTTTTAATACGTTGACTCGACGTAAAACATTTAAATATAAAATTAAATCAATAGTTAAAACTTTAAATTTTATAAAAACATAGTATATACATATATAAGCATTTTGTAATAGCTTACATAAGTATTTTTTTTTTTAATTCGCAAAACTAGATAGGATATTTAACTACTGTTTAAAACTTAAAGCATAAAAAAATAATAAACGGTATACATTAGCATTGGAATTAATTCCAATTATTGTTTTGTTAATTGTTTAAGTATTAATGTGGAATACTTCTTGAATGATATAAAAATAAAAAAACACAAACACTCAACATTTAATTCACTCTATTTACATAGATAGTTTAGGATATATATGTATATATATATATATTAACAAAAGTTATGTTGATACATAACTTAATTGTTAAAAACAAATAATAATTATGTACTTTAATAATTTATATAATCACTGCATCACTTATTCTTTGTACATCTTTTAAATAAGTCAGTCAAGTCTTTTATATGATAAGTCCTAACTGTTATTAAAATATTTACAAAACAAAAACAACTCCAACAAATAGATTTATGCACTATAACTAATGATTGTGATTAGCCTCTATATAAGGGCTTGGCAATATTTCATATAACATAACTTTTCTATTTACATTTCTATAGTAATTTTTTTTTTAAATACAATTCTCTGTTTCTAAAAGGTTTTCGAAATATATTTATAACAGTAGATATTTTCTCAATTACATTTGTTACAACTATATAAATTTTCCCATATACGACTATACACATTTTGTTTTAAAACTTTGGTTCTATTTGGAACCCAATTGTGTCATTAACTGTCATTAGCTTATAAGCCTGTTTGTTTATTCAGACATTTAAGCTTTTCAATTCTTTTCGAATTTCTAGGTACTTGAGACAGTTTTATAACGTTTTTGTCTGTAATCTCTCTTTTTTTCAGATTTAATATTATTCTGGCTCAAGACTTTATTTATAGCTTTTATCTGATTAGCTGAAAAAATTTTGTTGTTCACCTTACAGCTATTATGTCATTATTAAATGACTTTGCCTGTACTCTGATGGTTCGCTTACCATGACTGCCTTTTGGTAGCTCCTTATAACGTTTCCAGGTCATCTTGTCATGGCTAGAGCTAAAAGGACTATTATGAACCTGCACACACAATAATTAATTATTAATACTATTGTCACACTTTTTGATTTGTTGCCACAATTTTCTGTTGGGGTATTCTTTTATCAGAAAAGTGGCCCTTCTGCAGAAAAAATACCTGACCTTCATAGCACACAGTAATTTGGAACACACATAACACACAGTAATCATGGCACACAGCTCTGTAGTATTAATGCTACTCATTTTGTACTTATTTAGTACATTTTTCGTACTAGTTTCGTTCGGCAAGCTCAATAAGTGTGTCTAACAGAGTTTAACTGACTTCATTCAGTTTATTTTCCTTTTAATTTCGTATGGATATATTTTCAACTTGAACCCTTCTCTTTTTTTTGATTCGTTATTTCAATGGAGCCTAAGGATTTTTTTCAAGTCTTTTCCCGCTTTTTCAGTAAAATATGTCTTTCCTAAGCCTATATTCATGTTTCACGTATTTTTCAAAAACCCTTAACAAGTTTTTATGCTGATTGCCCTTCTATGGTCAAATTCATTATCTCCATATTTTTAAGAGGTGGGGGGTCTAATTTTTGCAACCTGTATTTTTTCCAGCTGATTTTAGAACATTTTTAATTAAGCTTTGCCTCGTATTTGCTAGTTCTCATTTATTCATAAAAATTTACGTTATTACGATATCCTGATTCCCACAAAATTGTGTGGTTTTCATTCCAGACACATATTCCTTGTCTGTGGTATTTTACCAAAAATTAGTGCCTATGTCGTGCCAAGAGTTGTGTAGAGATAGGGATTATCAGCACCTATTGTGGTTTCCCTATAAACTTTTATACAATTCGCGTCTGGAATTATCCTCAGTTAAATTTGCACCTTAGTTTTATACAGTCACTGAGTGCTATTTGTCCCTTTCGTGATATTTTGACTATTACCTTGTTCTACGAGTTTATGGGTTTAGTGCCCGGATAAAACCTTCGCTGCTATTTATTTTAGCACGACGGATTTTACCCGAACATTCAGCCCCAACCTTCTCCAAAGTTTGACTTTTATTCCTGATATACATTTGGTTAGCTTGGTGGATCCCCCCCAATGACAAGACCCTTAGCAGTTTTTGTTTTCAGATGCAAACAGTCCTGTCATTGGTGTTTTCACCTGCAATGTCCTCGCCCTGTTATTTCTGTTAATGGTGTGTTGTGAATTTATTTAATATGTGAAATTAATTATACCCGAGAAAACTTTGTTTTACACGGTGCTATACTTTTTAAATTGTGACCCATTTTATCTACGGTTTCTTGTTTATGTACACCGTCCTTATAGGTTAGTGTTTTATTTAACATATCTTCTACCATTTATAACAAGATTACAGCCAGCTTGTACATGTAGCGCGCACTTAATATAAACTCTCGCTGTTTTTCCTATTATAATTATTTTAAAATCCTTCAATAACAATTTTTTTTTAAAATATCACCCAAAAATATATTTTTTTAATATGCATATCCAAAGAATCGCCTTTTAATGCTAATTCTAAATATGTATCATTTAATTAGTTTCACTGCACCTATTTAAAAGTTACGTGTCACCTATTAACGCCCTATGTAATTGTTTCCGTGATAAGGTTTCTGTTCGCTTTCTAGGCACAATCTATTTGTCGACTAATTGGGATATAAGGGACTATTGGTTTCACTCTATTTGATTTCTACTATCAGATCGTATTTATCTGATATAAAATCAATCTGATATTCGACTAACCTCTACTGATTTATAATCAGACTAAACTTGAGGATGATTCGTCATTGAGTAACCATAAGAGTGGACCAGAATTAACGATATCAGCTATCCCAAAAGGATGCATTGCCTTCTCTGTTTGTCCTAATGTGTGCTTATATTGTTTGTAAACAAGCATGAACACTGGCTTGTTTTACATCTAGATGGCTCAAAAGCAGACATGGCTTAAAATTCAAATTAGAACTTTCTTTGGACGTATTTTGTGCGGCTAATTCAAAATTTGAATTTTGTCTAACAGCGTTATTCAGATGAAGGTCCTCTGTGTAGGTAAAGGAGACCCTTTTAAGACCTATCCCCATGCCTCCATTTTCTGTTGTTAACGGTTTCTTTCACCGAATTTCTCGCCTTATGCAGAGTTCCCATCAGAGCTGGGTAACACTGGCTTCCACATTTGTTTTCTTACTTATAAGGTTACTTTTCTCGTTCTCTTCCATCCCTTTTCTCAATACTTTAATTATATATTTATATATCTTTTCCTTCCCTTTGCTTGTGAAACTACATAACTAACCTAGTATTTGTTAGCTTTAACAAAGGTAATTCTATTGCTTATTACGTCATAAGATGCTATACTTTCGAAGCATCTCTACTCCTAAAACACTCGGAAATGGCAGCTTCTAACCTATAATTGCTCGGACCACAATTTATGTGCTTCCTTTGCTAAATTATAGCAGTGGTATCCTTGAACAATAAGTCCATAGCCTGTACCTGTAGTAAGGCTGAATTAGGACCCTACTTGCTACTATTATACCTAAAATTCTTCTGATTCTACCAACGTTTCATCAGTCAAGCTAGCTTTTGTTTTTCTTTACGTATTATCTTTTATTTTATTCTTTCAATTCACGGTACAAATACTTTATTATTTAGTAGTATACGGCACTACTACATTGCATTTATTACTAACACTAAAAAAAACTACTAATTATACACTTGCTTCTACTTGCTAAAAACTAGATACTGATTTTTTTTATTTTTTTTTACAATTCTTGATCGAGCCTTTTTTCCATTTTATTTATTGTACCCAAATCTTCGAGGGGAGACAAATCGATTTCTAATAGCCAAAGTTCGAGCAAAGCTGCTCGAAGTTTTGCTAATTCGAGCGCCGCTAAAAGCGAAGTACATTTACTTTCCCCTTCTAATACGGTCATTTCAATTTTTTTTTGTATTTTGCAACCTTATTTAGTCTCCTCGACCCAGTTTTTCCAACGACCACCAGTTGTTGTGAGGTGACTTTTATGGTATTTGAGTGTTGTAGTCGTAAATGCCTTTATTCTCCCTTTATAAGGGAGATAAACTCTGGCCCTAAGGTAAATAAACTTTGGTAGCGCACCTTAGACTGTGACCGAACTAATGAGGCGTACCGACTGGGTATGTTCGAGAAGCTAAAGGTAGATCGTAGAGAGGTTGTCTAAAACACAATACTTTTATTTAATTTACACATAATAATTACAGATACAGATATGCTACTGGGACTGGCTGCCCCAAGTAGACAACAAGTCTCAAAAACTACAATAATATATAATAAGATACAGACACTTACAATGATCCGACAAAATCCCAAGGTATTCCTAATGAGAAAATAAACGGGCAGAGGTTCACCCGGCAAGTAAAAAAGTCTGCCCCAGTCTCAAAAATCGCGGTATATGTATAAAAAAACTAACCACGTCCTTCCGGTACTTTGATGCATTTAGCCAGGAAATTGGTTATTGAGCAAGTTCCCTCCAAGCCCACACATTCCACGATTTGTATCTTTATCTTAAAAAAGTGGTATTTTGAAACTTTGTTTTTGCTTCTTAATATATTTTTATTCAATTAATAATTAACTAAATTAGAAAGCTTTACCACAAATCATTTCTTACTGCATATACTGGTTCTATTGGCAGGTTCTCTGTACCCTAAACTACAGGGTAACCACTCTGCCTCTTTACACATTCTTCTGAAAATATAGAATCTGAAATTTATAGAATTTAGAGAATGAACAGAATCCTGCCAATGACAATTTTTTTAATTTCTAGAAAGTATTTCTGCAAGTAATGATTGTAATTTGGATACAGTAGGCTACTGAATTCTGAATCAAATGTTGGTTTTGTTTCTTAGTTTTCTTGTTATGGTAGTATATTCAAAATTAACCAAATTAATAAATGGGTAAACTTTTTCAAATGGTATGGCAGACCTGTGCTGGTCCTGTATGGAAGTCATTCAGTCACTGATTCAGGAGGGAAAGGAGTTTCAAGAATTGGATGCCTTAAGGTCTCCTTTTTAATAAAACATTTAAAATTTAAAAACAAGAACCAAAAGCAATCATCACCAAAAGCAAACATCACATTTTCACTTTTGAAAGCTTCCATATATCATTTGCTGAAATTTCCAATTAGATTATGGCAAGGTTTTCCTTATATTCTTTTAAAGTTTGAATGATTAGCAAAAACTGGGTCCTTTTGGTCAATTTTGGCACCTTTTGCAACATACTGCCCCCATTAACTTCCCCTTTGGATCTGCCCTTGATGTGTAATGATAGATATAAAAGATAGCAAAACAAGTGCGTTAAGTACTAAAGGTATAAAAATATAAAAGAAAATGAAGCTTTAAACTAAAATAAAATTTATTTCACATTAAATTGTTATTTCCCTTGCTTAGGATTCACTCAGACTGGTCTAAAGTTTTAACATCCTATTCAAATTTGAAGAGATACTAACATATGTTTTTCTTTCAAGCTATGAAATGAAATCTATTGTGGAAAATACCTGAAGTATCTGGAATTTAGTCGTGATGCAAAGTCCAGGCTAGACTATGAGAATTGCATTATCTGCCAGACACAAACCAAAGAACTATTGCATAATGTTAAAGATAAAAATCAAATAAAATCAATTGTTACTGAAAAATGTAGATGCAACCTGAAGTATAAGACTTTGAAAAATAATGTGAATCAACCTGAATTTTCAGAAGCTGTAACAATCTGGCATAGATCTTGCTGCAACACTTTTCTGGCCTATAAGTTTCATACTGATGGAAGTGGCCCCCTTGATTTAAATCTTAGTCCTGATTTTCCTTCTAAACAAGAACCACCCGTTCCCAATTATCTCAAGGTAGCTTTGACTACAAGTCATGCTCTTTGTTTTGTGGTAGAAAAGGGAATAAGAAGAGCAAGGAATGTAAGCTGTTGAAAATTCAGACAGAAACTAGACAACAGAATATAAAGGCACATGCTGAAACTCTGTGGCAAATAGATCCAGAGCTGCTACTCCGATGTTGCAGCCAAAACCTGGTCAGCATTGAAGCCATGTACCATCAAAAGTGTATGCTACAGTATCTCAAAAGAAAATCTAAGACAGAAAAGTTTCATGTTAAGGAAACCATAGCAGGTGAGCTCATTGAAGAACTCCACCCTGGCTTCATGAAGAGCAAAGTATATACAACAAGTCAGATCAAGAGCAGACTTGCGGAACTTCTAAAATCATCAGGTATTGACTTGATAAGAAATGAATTTGTACTTTTGAAGAAAAAAATGAATGAAAAATATGGAAAAATTTTCGAAATTAGCACCAAAAAAGGTCAACGAACCTACTTTTATTTGAGCAACAAAGTATCAGTTGAAGATCTTGCAAGGCAAATTGAAGGGCTGCTGAAACATGCTGAAGGGAGGGTTTTGGTGGTGAGTTCATCCCCTGATGTGTCAAATGACGGCTCCAATGTTTCAGCTTACCTCTCAGTGTCTAATAAAATAAATGTTGACCTATACTTAGATCATACTGACAGTGAAGACAGCAATGATCAGAACCAGGTAGATTTGGCAGTAAATACCTCAGAGTTTGTATGTGATCCCCCATTCAGCTCAACTCCCATTGAACTATCATTCCCTTTTATATGTGCTCTTTTACAGTGGTCTGTCTTTGTACAAGCCAATATTCCTAAGCCATTTATGCATAATCCACTGGATTTTTGCTGGGCTTTCAGTGAGTCTGAAGGAGTTGTGGTTCCTGTAACCACCACTTTGCTACAGTGGCCTCCCTCAGTGATGTCTGTGAAAACTTACTGTTCTTGTAAAAATGGCTGCAAGGCGAACTGTCCTTGCTTGGCAGTGAAAGACTGTGATCTGCTTTGTGCCTGCACGGGAAGCTGCCTCATTAATTCTGACGAAGAATGATTGTTCTTTTTTATTTCAGCTAAGTTTATTAGCTTAGCCTCAGTCATTTTCCTTTATATATATATATATATATATATATATATATATATATATATATATATATATATATATATATATATATATATATATATATATATATATATATATATATATATATATATATATATATATATATATATATATATATATATATATATATATATATATATATATATATATATATATATATATATATATATATATATATATATATATATATATAATCTGTCGCGAAATATTATCATTATCTCATCTATCATTATCGAATTTACTCCTGTTACGTCATCAAAAAATGAAACATTTGAAATTTGAGGGTCTTGCCGGTGCCGGCGGTCACGGGTCCCAACAGATTCGTGATCAGCAGGGTCAAATTGTCCAGAATCCGTTCTCCAACAATTTGTATCTTTTACAACAAGGGGGGGGGTTGAGTTTTTGGCACTTGGCGCCTGGACTATAGAGCGGGCGATAGCAAGCATTACGTTCTTAACCGGTTGAGCAATGATTCATGACTGAATCCCACAGAACCTGTCTGTTGATTATTTAGCCTCCCCCTAGTCTAAGGACCCTAAATTGAATAAATTTCCTCTTCTGTAGCTTTGAAGAAAACAGAACATGGGTTCTTCATACTCATTTAAGGGGGAGGGGAAGCCCCTGCATATTCTCAAATAATAACAGATGACTACTTTAAAGCAGGTTCGTTATTACATTGAAAAACAGAAAGTTTGGAAGTAACCATCCGCCTCCCAACTTGGGTCGAGGAAAAGAAATTAATAAGGCCATTGCATGATATCGTTAGGCCAATATGCAGCAAAATTCCGAAACACCTCAAAGTCGAAAGAGGAGACACCCCATACTGTTGACTTTCCTAAAAGGAAGCTCAACAGAACAGCTCTTGGGTGGAAACCCAGTTAATCAGTTGTCTAGTGGTATTTCTGATCCTAAGTTTTAGAGGCCTGTTAACATGGAGTTTGCCATAGAAAAGCATAAAGATATTCTATAACATTGTTCAGTGTATCTTAAAGAATACAGATGATCCCTTTCAAACTCAGAAGTTACAGCCTTTTAGTACACTTTTATCGAAATTTGGTATTCATTCCTTGCTCCAGTCTTATTTTTGTTTCATATTCCTTTTCCCATCCGTCTTCTTTTCTGTTTTTCTCCCTCCCTAAGCCTACGAAGTCATACCAATCGTCACTCGTATGTCCTGTCATATTTAAAAGTCAAACAGGTTTGTCCTTTTCGGTATTCAATAGAGCAATTCAATTTATACTAATATTTATAATTTTCTTTCAGCTGTCAAAATTTCAGGAGCTTCTTAAGTTGGATGGAACCTCATTGGTTAATAATTTTCGACCTCTACAGCCTGTCGCTTCAAGGAAAATATACAAAAGATCATCGGCATCTGTTCTTATTTCAACATTATTTTCAGTTGTTTTCTGTTCATTAATGACTTTATATGAATAAAAAGTACACTTTTTGCAAGTTCATCTTTTTGTTGCCAAACTTAAGGCCAGAGGTATTTTTGTTTAGGTTAATAAGGCCACAGGGAAATGGGTTTTAAGTAAAAATTAAGTCTCTGATTTTCATGTACAATTATTGGATTAAAAAATGTAAGGACTGCTTTGTGTTATTGGTTATCACCATACAAAGGTGAAATGTTTTGGATATTGAGTATGGTCTTTTTCAGATATTAAATATAAAAAAAACAGTTTTTTTAACTGAAAGTAAAGAGCAACATTAAAACTTAAAACGAACAGAAATTATTCCGTATTTGAAGGGTTCTCCCCTCCTCAACGCCTCGTTCTTTACGCTAAAGTTTTTTTATTGTTTAAAAAAATGGAGTTGTGAGACAGAGTCAAACTTTAGCGTAAAGAGTGAGGCGTTGAGGAGGGGATAGCCCCTTTGAAATACGGAATAATTTCTGTTAATATTTCTGTTGTACAATTTCTGTTTGAGTTTTAATGTCGCTCCTTACTTTCAGTTAAATAAAACTTACTTTTTTATTTAATCTCTAGTTAAAGAGAGGTCTATATGCAGTGGCGGAACCAGAGGAGGGCGAGGGGGGCGCGCGACCCCCTAGCGTAGTCTAAAGTAGTGTTATTTGCATAATTAACTCAAGTTTCCGTTAATGAAAATTGCTCCTAACGCAAGTTTATCGGACCAACCTATTTTGCGCACCCCCTAAAAAAATCCTGGATCCGCCCCTGTCTATCTGTTTATTTTGTAATTTAGATTGCCTCCCTTAAAGCTTGTGGTGAATCATCTACTGTGGAAGCTAAAAATTACCCCGTTAAAAAGAAATAAATGACCTTAAGACTCTCAAGTCTGGAGATCTAAGGCCGAATCAACGTCACCAATTCTATTTCAATTATTTTCATTTAAATATATGAAGGATGAAAGCAAATCTGGCGATTTTGATGATGCTTTGGCCTTTAGCACTTTTGAATGTCCATATAATTTAGTTATTTTTCAAGAAGCAACATTAGTTTCCATCAAGAATGATTTACCACAATATTATAAGGAGGCAACTGAAATTAAACTACATAAATAAAGACAAAGCATACGCACATCTGAATATGGCCATCTAATTTATTTCTGAATTACACTAATTAAAAAAGTCAAAGAATATACATACAGAGTTCTTTAGTTCTCGAATAAAAACTTCAATTCCAATTATCTTGCCCGCTAAGATGTATAAGTTTGGAGCCCAATAACGACATTTTTCATGGAACCAAGTTTCTAATTCATCAGAATTTACTTTAGAAAAAAAAATTCAAATGAATTTACTGAAAAAATGTGCAATGCCAGTTTAATGTATAGGTGCTGATATTTATTCCCTAAAATCTTAATTAATTTTTGATTTCTTAAAGTTATAAAAGTGAAAACATTTAAAGAATTTTTTTTAGTAAAGTACGAAGTATATTCTGAATTTTAGAAAGCATAGGGTTTAGAACCTTACTCAGATTAATTTCTGCTCGTTTTGAGCTTGACTCTGTTGTTTATTTTAATTTTTATTTATTTTGGGTTTCATCTATTTATTGATACTGATTTTTGGTAGTTGTATGCTTGGTAGATTATTTGATTCTATTTTTGTTCATTTTTGGTTTAATGGAGTTCTGTACTTTTTTTTTGAAAACCTTATTTTGTGCAAAAAGTTTTTTTGATTAATTTCGGGAAAGGTCCAATGTTCATTGTCACGAAACTCGGACAGGTGGAGATATTTAGGTTCCTTGCCTAGTTTTAGTAGGACTGCTGTTTCATTTTTTTATAGAGGGGCTAAACTGTGGAATAAGCTTGTCCCAAGTACCAAAGAATTACCCATTAGTTAATTTAAATCCGAACTACGTGTGGGGTTGCTTAGTAAGAATACCTCTGAAACAGATTGAGATTGATTGAATTCTTTTTTGTTTCTGACTCTGCCTCACTGACTTTTTCCTCAAATTAATAAAAAAAAATCCACAAAAGGAATTTTTAAAGAAAATCAAAGAGCTATATTAAGCAAAAGATGAGCAGAAAAAAAGTCAAACAATTTTTCAAACGTAAAACTAATATAAATCCCGATCGTAATTAGATAAGTAGATTTAATATTTGGAAGTAGAATAGTCTGAACATAAGAAAATTACCACCAAAATAAGTAGAAGTGGAAAAAGTGCTTAAGTACCATAATTGTAAACGGCTAGTATTTGGGCTATCCTTTGTTGTCGTCCATCTCTTCCCATATAGGGCCCCTGGAAAATGTCTTGAAAGACTCTCGTAGAGACTAGCAACATGAGTGCCCCTAATGGCGGACTTCGGAACTAAAATTTCTGATGTCAACCATTATTATGAACTTTACTCCTTCCCATTAACAAATACTATATGTGGACAATGTGCAAATTGCGTAGCTTAAAGCCCTTCCTCTCGGGACTATGGGAGGGGTTTTCATCCCCATAGGCATAGTTTTCGGACTTCTCAACTATGCTGAATCCAATGACTGTATCAAAATTTTGATCGGATGTCTTTGGACAAAAAAGGAGCGTGAGATGGGGACTCGTTACCATCTTATCTTTTTGGTTAATTAAAAAGGCACAAGAACTTTCTATTTACTTTCGAATGAGCCCTCTGCCAATATTACAATGCCATTAGTTCGATAAGACGATCCATGTGAAAATTGTCGCACATTTTTGTGGATCAAAGCTTGAAACCTCTGCAGATAGGTTTCTTAACATAATGAATCTAAAAATGTTGTTTTTATTAAGATCTCTTGACATCTTGGGGTAGGTTATCCCCCTTTTTCCAGAATAAGGCAAATTTTCTGAGGCTCATAGCTTTTTATGGGTAACATTGGACTTAGTGAGTTATATATATTTAGGATCAACGTATGAAGTCATATCTTTTGTTGTATCTATTGTCAGTAAAATTTTGTTTTTTAATGTTTCGGTTACTATTGGACCGAGTCGCTCCTTACTCACAGTTCGTTACTATAAACTATTTGATTTTAATTAAAGCCATGTTTGCCACGTCAGTGTCAAACACGTAAAGATAAACAGAAAGTTTTTTTGATAAACCAAGTGTTTTTGTTTGTTTGACAGTTTTTTCTTCTTTTTGTTTTCCCTGGGCATGATAGCATTGAACCAATGGTCCTAGGTTACCTGGGAGAGGGCTCATTTAATTAAAATCTCATTCTCGTTTTAATTAGCAAAAGAAATCACGCAACAGCAATTTGTGTTTTCTGCCATCTCGGGGGAGGGAGGAGGAGCAAAACAACAGTTTTGAATCACCAAGGCTTGACGGTATCCTTCTTAGTGAGAAGAGTAACATTTATTGTCGTTTTCGTATGCTTAAAGTTTGAGGCAATACAAAGTTTTCATTTTTTATGAACGAGGGGAGACTGAAAATAGGGAGGGAAGGTGGGAACTGAAGAGAAACTTGAACTGTGTTATAGTCGCATTATACCAGGTGCGGAATCTAAATGCCGGGCAGCGTATTAATACGTTGCCGAAGAGGTTTGATTGGCGGCTCATTAAAAAGATAATGATTGCATCTGGCACCTTTTAACACAGAAAATATGACTATGGAAGTGTCATTACCACTTAGAGGCAAATATGCCACAAAAAAGCCGCTGCTTCTTAGAATCAGTATTTAGAATATCATATTTGGTATGGGTCAGTTTTCAGTCCATTGGTCCCTCAAATCAGAGAAACGGTCTTCTCCTTTTCTCAGTTCTTTGAACCCTCGGACACTGGAAAAAAACAGTGCTAGAAATTTAACACTTGAGGGTGTTTTCCCCTTTTTAAAACATGATGAGAAGATTCAGCAAACTATATGTTAATTACATAATATGAACATTCTTCTCAAACAATGGCTAAAAATAATTTTTTTTTTAGCTGAATACCCCTCCAAATAAGTTATAGAGCTGAAAAACAGAAAATCTTATGTCATAAAAGTCCCTCCCTTGTCTATTCCAGGCATAAATTACACTGTCCCTCAGACAATGCCTATCGTAGATACGCACTAGTATGACCATAAGAGTGAGAGAGATCTGAATCTTTTCCTAGGGTTTAAAAAAATACTTCCCCTCCTACACTGTGTGGAGATCAGAAGGTAAGAGTAGAGTAAGAGGTACCATTTTGCGTGCGCCCCTGTACCAGACAGGTTTCTAATGGGTACAATCTGGTTTGGTGGGTACAATCTGGTTTGGTGGGTATAATTTGGTTTGGTGGGTATAATCTGGTTTGGTGGGTACAGTCTGGTTTGGTAGGTATAGTCTGGTTTGATGGGTATAGTCTGGTTTGGTGGGTATAGTCTGGTTGGGTTTTTCAAAGAGAGTGACTATCCCCATGCATATAGGAAATACTTCTACAGGGCATTACACCTTTTCAAAGAGAGTGAGAGCTATGCGTGTCAGAAAACCGGTGCGTCTTGTTTAGCAGCCAATATATATCAATTATTTTTTTGTATATATTCAAGTTTCAGATTAGAATTTTTTACAGTTTGAATAGTTCATTCATTCTAGCAGTATCAAATATTTTTGCACAAATTTACATTGATAGAGATATGGAATGTTCTAAGTGACTTCTGATGAGTAAAATTTTCTCATTATTATAATGAAAAGAAATCTGTTTTTTTGTCTCGTCATTAAGTTGGGGAAGAATTTCCTTTACCTTCCTTACTTACGCTTTTTTTTCACTGTGTTGTTAGCTCTTTTAAAAAGCATTTCGCTAAATATTCAAAAAACAGGATCAGTCAGTTTCGCTATAATAAAAATAAATCTATTTTTTTGTCTCGTCATTAAGTTAGGGAAGAATTTCCTTACTTACGCTTTTTTTTTACCGTGATGTTAGCTCTTTTAAAAAGCTTCATATGTTAATTAAACAGTCCATGTGTTTCAATTTTATTAAATATTCAAAAAAGAGAGAGGCAGGTACACTTTGATTTTGGTTCATTGTATACGAAAAATTAAAATAGAATTTGTATATTAGTTTTGGCAGATATGAAAGTTGACCCCTCTCATTAATATCTTGCTCTTTACACTAAAGCTGTTAGCGCTTTCAAAAAAGCTTCCTATTCTAATTAAAATGTCCCTGTTTTTTTTTTTCATCAAATTTCGGTAAATATTCAAAAACAGGGCCAGTCAGTTTCGGTATAAAAAATAATCAAATCGTTTTCATCCTTTCCACCTGAAAAAAGGTGTTAATATTCAAACAGGACAGGTAGTTTTACCAATAAAATAATCAAATCACTACGTTCTTCTACATGTAAAGGGGTGTTTTCTCACTATCTGATTAAGAAGAGCATGTTTACAAATTTGTTGGCTAAAAATGGCTTTCTCAAAAGTGAGTTATGAATTAACTTACGAATTAACTTACATAACGAAACTTCTATATTTATATGTTTTATCACTTTTATTCAGGAGTTTACCCCTGGTGAATACCTCGCTCTTTATGCTAAAGTTCGAATTTTGTTCAAATCACGAACTCTTAAATCATAAATGTCGGTTAATTAGAATAGATACCTCTTTTGAAAGTGCTAAAAAAAACTTTTGCGTAAAGGGGTGAGATATTGACTAGAGGGCGACCCCCTTCATATACTTAATAATTTGTTGGTTTAGGTTATGTCGGAGTCTTCCTTCTTCCTTTTTTTCTGTGATTTTAAGTATTTCGCAATTTAGTTATATAAAAAGTTTTAAAAGCTATGCATATAAAAAAAAATAAAATCTATAATGGTCAACTTTTTGTGTTTGATACTATGGAATTGATGCGCCAAGTTCCCTCCATTAATATTCTGAATAAGTAAAAATCGAAGTAACTAATTAAATTGTGTCATTTTAGAATGTTGTTGATCAACCATCACAGCAAAAACGCGCAAAATTGGACGAAATTCTGGATAACACTGAGACGGGATTAATTGAATCATTGAATGCAAAAAGATCAACTGTAATTCGTCTCACACCCCATTCCAAAGCAGAGAAGGAATCTGGCAACCTAGCTGTGATTATCGACGTATGTTTTAAACAGATATTCTAAAAATATTTTAATAATTAAGTAAATCGACTCCTTATATGCATGCGGTGAATAATGCTATTTCATGATTGACATGTAAAAAATTTGCGGCACGATATAACTGAATTAGCATGCATATATTTAGGCTAATGAGATACAGGAACCTTCAGAGTGTTACAAATTTTATAGGCCTGTATACAATTCAAAAATTGCCAGTTTTATTGGAGCTCAAACATCGTCTGCGGGACATGTACTCGCCTTGTTTTACCAGTTTTAATGGTTGTAAGCTATTACTAAAACCTTTATAAACATCAGCTTTGGTGAAAATCAATGCTACCAGTGGAATACCAAATAAAATATATATATATAT
This sequence comes from Artemia sp. Qi Xiang Cuo, assembly GCF_049724085.1. Classification (NCBI taxonomy): domain Eukaryota; kingdom Metazoa; phylum Arthropoda; class Branchiopoda; order Anostraca; family Artemiidae; genus Artemia; species Artemia sp. Qi Xiang Cuo. Next base: position 73,144,293 of record NC_142797.1, on the reverse strand, counting down.
ATATATATATATATATATATATATATATATATATATATATATATATATATATATATATATATATAGAAATAAAATCCTGATTCGTACAGCCTTGAGCATCCTCAAATTCAATGAGGAAGATTATTCTAGTTGATTTGTACACATACATGTCACGTGTGTGGAGATCTATTTATTTCTTAGAAGGTGGGGGAGGGGATTAGAAGTGTGGACCTAGATCCTGAATTTGGACCAAATTTTGAATGCAGGAAGTTCAAACTGGACCTCAACAGCTCATTATTATATTTTTATTATTATAAAACAATTTCAGTTAAATACACGAGAATATTCAAAGCAAAAGAAGACATTGAACTGAAATCTAACGAGACCTAAATCTCGAAAGGTCATTATTTTATTTTATAATTAAACAATTTCAATCAAATAAAAGAGAATATTCAAAACATCAAGAGCCTTGGCTATTCTAATTTTAAAATGTTAATTCCAATATGTAAATAAAGAAATAATAATAAATGTTGCGTTTAATGTTCTATTAACCAAACCAATTACCGTTTAACTAGGTTTAGGTAGAGATATTATAGGTCAGAGATATTAAAATGTTAATCTCCCCCCACCCCCGATGTGTGTGCGTGTGGGTGTGTGTGTGTGCGTGTGTGTGTGTCTGTAAGTGTGTGCGCAATTGTGTGTGTGTGTGTGTGTGCGAGCGATGCATGTGCTACGTCTACTCGATGATTCATGAAATAATGCTTATTTTACATAAAAAATAAAACCTTTTTTGTATAGGTTAATGAATTAGCCTTGTTGACATTTTTCAATACCGTAAAAGTGTCTGTCAGAGATACTAAAATTTTAATCTCCCCCCACCCCCCGAGGTGTGTGCGTGTGGGTGGGTGTGTGTGTGTGTGTGTGTGCGTGTGTGTGTGTGTGTGTGTGTGTGTGTGTGTGTGTGTGTGTGTGTGTGTGTGTGTGTGTGTGTGTGTGTGTGTGTGTGTGTGTGTGTGTGTGTGTGTGTGTGTGTGCGAGCGGTGCATGCGCCGCATCTACTCGATAATTCATGAAATAATGCTTATTTCACATAGAAAATAAAACCTTTTTTCTATAGGTTAATGAATTAGCCTTTTCGACATTTTTCAATACCGTAAAAGTGTATGTCAGAGATATTAAAATGTTAATCTCGCCCCACCCCCCGATGTGTGTGCGTGTGTGTGTGTGTGTGTGTGTGTGTGTGTGTGTGTGTGTGTGTGTGTGTGTGTGTGTGTGTGTGTGTATGTGTGTGTGTGTGTGTGTATGTATATGTGTGTGTGTATGTGTGTATTTGTGTTTCAAAGTGTTTGTTTGTTTTATATATTGTGAGGGAGTTATATATTTTGATTGATTTTTGTTGAGTGGTTGTGTGTGGCTGGTGTGTGGTTTGTTTGGGTTTTTGTGTTTTTTTGTTTTGTTGGATGTGTGTGTATGCGAGCGGTGCATGCGCCGCGTCTACTCGTTAATTCATGAAATAATGCTTATTTCACAGATAAAATAAAACCTTTTTTCTATAGGTTAATGAATTAGCCTTTTCGACATTTTTCAACATCGTAAAAGTGTATGTCAGAGATATTAAAATGTTAATCTCCCCCCACCCCCCGATGTGTGTGCGTGTGGGTGCTGTGTGTGTGTGTGTGTGTGTGTGTGCGAGCGGTGCATGTGCCGCGTCTACTCGATAATTCATGAAATAATGCTTATTTCACACAGAAAATTAAACCTTTTTTCTATAGGTTAATGAATTAGCCTTTTCGACATTTTTCAACACTGTAAAAGTGTATGTCAGAGATACTAAAATGTTAATCTCCCCCCACCCCCCGATGTGTGTGCGTGTGGGTGTGT